>NC_073692.1:10311167-10375014 GCF_029784155.1 Uranotaenia lowii | reverse complement strand
AAAAATGACAAAAATGACAAAAATGACAAAAATGACAAAAATGACAAAAATGACAAAAATGACAAAAATGACAAAAATGACAAAAATGACAAAAATGATAAAAATGACAAAAATGACAAAAATGACAAAAATGACAAAAATGACAAAAATGACAAAAATGACAAAAATGACAAAAATGACAAAAATGACAAAAATGACAAAAATGACAAAAATGACAAAAATGACAAAAATGACAAAAATGACAAAAATGACAAAAATGACAAAAATGACAAAAATGACAAAAATGACAAAAATGACAAAAATGACAAAAATGACAAAAATGACAAAAATGACAAAAATGACAAAAATGACAATAATGACAATAATGACAAAAATGACAAAAATGACAAAAATGACAAAAATGACAAAAATGACAAAAATGACAAAAATGACAAAAATGACAAAAATGACAAAAATGACAAAAATGACAAAAATGACAAAAATGACAAAAATGACAAAAATGACAAAAATGACAAAAATGACAAAAATGACAAAAATGACAAAAATGACAAAAATGACAAAAATGACAAAAATGACAAAAATGACAAAAATGACAAAAATGACAAAAATGACAAAAATGACAAAAATGACAAAAATGACAAAAATGACAAAAATGACAAAAATGACAAAAATGACAAAAATGACAAAAATGACAAAAATGACAAAAATGACAAAAATGACAAAAATGACAAAAATGACAAAAATGACAAAAATGACAAAAATGACAAAAATGACAAAAATGACAAAAATGACAAAAATGACAAAAATGACAAAAATGACAAAAATGACAAAAATGACAAAAATGACAAAAATGACAAAAATGACAAAAATGACAAAAATGACAAAAATGACAAAAATGACAAAAATGACAAAAATGACCAAAATGACCAAAATGACAAAAATGACAAAAATGACAAAAATGACAAAAATGACAAAAATGACAAAAATGACAAAAATGACAAAAATGACAAAAATGACAAAAATGACAAAAATGACAAAAATGACAAAAATGACAAAAATGACAAAAATGACAAAAATGATAAAAATGACAAAAATGACAAAAATGACAAAAATGACAAAAATGACAAAAATGACAAAAATGACAAAAATGACAAAAATGACAAAAATGACAAAAATGACAAAAATGACAAAAATGACAAAAATGACAAAAATGACAAAAATGACAAAAATGACAAAAATGACAAAAATGACAAAAATGACAAAAATGACAAAAATGACAAAAATGACAAAAATGACAAAAATGACAAAAATGACAAAAATGACAAAAATGACAAAAATGACAAAAATGACAAAAATGACAAAAATGACAAAAATGACAAAAATGACAAAAATGACAAAAATGACAAAAATGACAAAAATGACAAAAATGACAAAAATGACAAAAATGGCAAAAATGACAAAAATGACAAAAATGACAAAAATGACAAAAATGACAAAAATGACAAAAATGACAAAAATGACAAAAATGACAAAAATGACAAAAATGACAAAAATGACAAAAATGACAAAAATGACAAAAATGACAAAAATGACAAAAATGACAAAAATGACAAAAATGACAAAAATGACAAAAATGACAAAAATGACAAAAATGACAAAAATGACAAAAATGAAAAAAATGACAAAAATGACAAAAATGACAAAAATGACAAAAATGACAAAAATGACAAAAATGACAAAAATGACAAAAATGACAAAAATGACAAAAATGACAAAAATGACAAAAATGACAAAAATGACAAAAATGACAAAAATGACAAAAATGACAAAAATGACAAAAATGACAAAAATGACAAAAATGACAAAAATGACAAAAATGACAAAAATGACAAAAATGACAAAAATGACAAAAATGACAAAAATGACAAAAATGACAATAATGACAAAAATGACAAAAATGACAAAAATGACAAAAATGACAAAAATGACAAAAATGACAAAAATGACAAAAATGACAAAAATGACAAAAATGACAAAAATTACAAAAATGATAAAAAATTTGTTAACACCAATGTTATGGAATGGACCATGCATTTCTTTCGTACTTATAATTGATAATTTGACAAATCATAATAAATATTGAATGCAATATATTGTTATTTCATTTTTAGCATGGTAATTCTTTTTTTTCAGATTTTTTTAATTAGCTGCTTCACAATTATCCGATTATTCGTAGCTTTTCAAAATCAAAAGAATCAGCTCAACAATCAATCGAAATGTTTTTTATTGTACTTAATTCACAAATTGCTGCTTTCCTTCTACCTTCAGATTGATAGTTATATCGTTGTTTTTCAACAAATTACTTAATGCCTTGTTTTGTTTTTCTTGGTTCCGTTTAGCTACACATGTAGTGTTTTACAATTTCATAAAATATTCAATAGCATTTTTATAAAAGAAATGATAGTAGGTTTTTTTTAAAAAAAGAATTTCATAATACAAAACAATAAAAAATGAATGCATCTTGTTTATATCGCAGGTTTATCGTAAAAAGTAGAAAACACTTGTCAAATGTGTTTCCTAACCTTTTCCTTTCACCCATCCTCCTAAGCCACGAATTAATTTCTTTAATCCCTTTCTGTTTTTCTTCCTAACTATTGACTACTAGGACTTGGCCGGCGCCGTTATTGATGTTCAAAGAAAGAGAGCTTTAGTTTGCTTCAGTTGAAAGCTGCTAATCTCAATCGCCTTTCTTTTGACCTCTGTGCAAAGTTGGTAGCCTCGATCAATCACGGTGACGTGGACCTTGTTCAAACGAACCACACCAACGATCGTATATTTCTAGATATCCTTTTTAATTGCCTTTTTATTCAAAAAATCAATGATATAATATTATTTTGAAATGTGTCATTAAGCACAGTTTTTACGCATTTTGAGTTCAACGATTTGAGGTGGATGTTAGTATTTAGTCAAATAAGCTAAGCTTAGTTAAGCTAGCTAAAACCGGCAAAGTTGAAAAAATTTACATAAATGACAATCTAACAAAATTAGAAAAATTCAATTTTGTAAATTTTTCCAATTTTGTCAATTTTATTAATTTGGTTATCTTTAATATTTTTTATCAGTTTTGTCCATTTTTTTAAATTTTGACCATTTCTGTCATTTTCGTCAGTTTGGTCATTTTTGTCATTTGTCAATTTGACCAAAATTATCGACTTTGTCGCTTTTGTTCATTCTGCAAATCTCTTGAATTTAGTCATTTTTTAAATTCTGTCAATATTGTCAATTTTTCAAATTTCGTAATATTTTTATGTGTCTCTTTTAATTTGAAGTTATCATGTGTTGTATCACAAAACACATGAATAAATAGGAAGCTCTGAAGAATCTTCTGAATACATATGGCGTGTGACTCTAGCTACTACGAGTAAGGGATTCCTCTCTCATAACAACCTTGATACTTAATAAACTGATTCGCATTGCTCGCCTTCCTCTAACGCTTTCTTTTTCCTAAATTTCTTCTAACACTTTGACCCAGATTCAATTTATTCCGAATCAAAGAAAAGATGGAGGCAAAAGAGGGTTCACCATGTATGTAAGTAAAACAGAAAACCACTCCACATGTCCTTTCTTCACGATTGTCGTCAGCTGCTGCTTTTGCTGCTCCCTGTTCACTAACTCAATGTCAAGCATCTTGTGATGTTTCGGATTTTATTTTCTTTGCAGTTAACCTTTTATCCCCACCGCCACCCATTTTCGGGGGAAAGAATCATAAGATCACACACAAAACGAAGAACCTCCGGGTTTGGCTGTTAGTAGTAGGAAGTTGCTTTACTTTTATTGTATTTTTATAGTATGTTAATAACTTATTTCGTTTTATTCGATAGTAAAAGCGTCCAAATCAAGAGCAATAATTGAGACGGAAAAAAGGGATGTGTGATCACTGAGCAGTGTGTTTAGGAATTATATGGAACGTGTATAGAAAAATACGAGAGCGTCAGAAAAAAGTAACGAAGAGAACAGCAGAAATGAAAAAAAAAATGAAACGATAAATATTACGAAGAAGACAAAAACAAATATTAAGTCGTTGTATTCATTTCAAAGTGCCAACAATGAAAACTCCTAATGAATTTCTCATGATTTGCTGAAGTTTTTAACTTTCTAACGTCATTGAAACTCAACTCAAATTTCGAGAGCACTGAACCAAATTATCGAGCAGCTTTTAACTGTTGATCTTGATACTATTTTCCGTTCAAGGTAACAGAATAGTGCTCGCTCAATTTTCGTCTTTCAACACAATCTCTGTATCGAAAGTAAAACAACCGATTGTGGCATTTATATTTTACGATCCCGCCCTAAATCGACGACTGGTACTTTGGATAGCGGAAATTTGAAGGTTGCATTCCTAACCACACTTTTCCAGCAGGAATGTGCACGAGCTCAACCGAAAGTAAATCCCCGGGAAGTAAATCCTGGGCAAAGGTAACAAGTCGGGGGAAAATTTGAAGAAAACAACCACAAAATAAATATATTACGACGCCTGGCTGCCACCGAAAAACTCCCTTCAGGCAAAAAAAAACACACAAAGTCGAAACCATTCACCACGAGGCGACAGAAATGGCTTGATTAGGATTCGATTTTTTATATGTCACTTGCACACAATCCCAGAGCGATCGTTTCCTTCTGTGTTTTTTTTTTGCTTCTATCGTCTTCCTGGTCCTGTTGCGGTCGTGTCTGGGACTTGATTGGGGCTGTAATAGCTTGACATTCGAGCGCCGATTTTTACGCGATAAATTTTATTTAATGCCCAATATTGTACGGGAAAATCACTTCTGGCGGTAAAAAGCATCTAGCAATAGGTAGGACGAAAGTGGGTTCGGGATATTGGCTGGAATTTGATTCCTTAAGCAGAGCCCCGTGGAAGGGTTGATTCAAAATGAAATCAAAAAGCAGTAGGCTTGGAAAGGGGAAAACTTTGCATGCTTTGATGCAATTCTCAAACCGAAAGCAATATTGTAAATATGTTTCCTTCGGGCCGTAATCAAGTGTGCGTCCGACGCTCGGGAAGTCATTTTCCTAGAATTTAGGGTGGTCTTGAAAGGAAAGGAATTTGATTCATCGTCTCCTACTGAGGTTGTTTCATTGGATATTTCGGCAGTGCTGCTGGTATGACAAAAAAAAGAATTCTTTTTCGGAAAATTACAATCGACACGCATAAGCATCAAGAAAAGAATCAGACCTTGTCGGCTTCCATAAAAAAATGACTAAAATGAAATATTAAAAATTTTCAAAATTGTCAAAATTGTCAAAATTGTCAAAATTGTCAAAATTGTCAAAATTGTCAAAATTGTCAAAATTGTCAAAATTGTCAAAATTGTGAAAATTGTGAAAATTGTGAAAATTGTGAAAATTGTGAAAATTGTGAAAATTGTCAAAATTGTCAAAAGTGCCAAAATTGTCAAAATTGTCAAAATTGTCAAAATTGTCAAAATTGTCAAAATTGTCAAAATTGTCAAAATTGTCAAAATTGTCAAAATTGTCAAAATTGTCAAAATTGTCAAAATTGTCAAAATTGTCGAAATTGTCAAAATTGTCAAAATTGTCAAAATTGTCAAAATTGTCAAAATTGTCAAAATTGTCAAAATTGTGAAAATTGTGAAAATTGTAAAAATTGTGAAAATTGTGAAAATTGTCAAAATGGTCAAAATTGTCAAAATTGTCAAAATTGTCAAAATTGTCAAAATTGTCAAAATTGTTAAAATTGTCAAAATTTTCAAAATTGTCAAAATTGTCAAAATTGTCAAAATTGTCAAAATTGTCAAAATTGTCAAAATTGTCAAAATTGTCAAAATTGTCAAAATTGTCAAAATTGTCAAAATTGTCAAAATTGTCAAAATTGTCAAAATTGTCAAAATTGTTAAAAATTGTCAAAATTGTCAAAATTGTCAAGATTGTCAAACTATCAAAATTATTCAACAAGTTTTTGAAATCTGGCAACAATTACCCAAACTGTATCATCAAATCCGTAACTTATGGAACCCGGAATGCTTCTTGAATCGAATTGAATTCACTAAAGTAGGCTGGAATCGGCAGCTTGTGTTGCTTTGCTGCTATCGACTAACTGCCGATCGGATGTCGGAAGCATAGGCTTCTATGATTTGTGGTTGCATAGCATTTCCACAACGTTGTCGTCATCATCATCGCTAACCTCACTTAGAGGAGGACTAACAAAGCTTGCTGTGCTTGGATGTTGCTCTGAGTGGAGAAACCGTGCGTCTCCATTGATTGTGTCTCGCTATTGGCTAGCCTACTGTGTTCCTTAGCCGGGTTCCCATGTGAGTTGAATCCGAAATTCGATATTCGGTAGGCTTCGTTCCTTGGTCTGGCTCAAAGTGAAGAAGATGATTACGATTATGATTATTATTTGTGGTGCTGCTGCATCGGGCGTTCGAAATTTGACGAAGGGCGCCGCGAATTCAAGCAGTGTATGTTCCGACTGAGGAAAAACGGAGGCTAAATGGTGCGGGGGCGTGGGAGAGTAAGAACGCATTAATGACATCGTCGGTATGCCGGGGACGTTGTTGTTTTCCCTACGGTTCAATTCAAAGGAAATCGGAATAACTAGAGAGAAAGGTTGGCTTCTTCTTCTTCTTCCTTGACACACGGCGGGGTACCGGATTCAGATTGCATTCAAATGAGCCCTTAATGGAACTTCCGGGATTTGTTTGTGTTTTCGGTTCGCGAGAGTTGGCCATCGAACACTGGGAACCAGATCCAGAACCGGTGCCGGAGATTTATGGGACATTTCATCGCGTTGTCGTCGTCTTAGGTCGTCGATGTCGCAGCAAGGAGCAAAAAAAAAGAAAATAGGAATAGGAAAAACAAGAAAGCGTACTTTCAACGGCGGACGGTGGCCCGGGAAATGTCGGGTAATCGGAAGATCTTTGCATTCCGAACATGCCAGTGAGCTTTCATTTTTCGTCCATTTCGCTCTCGATTGGCCCTGGTGGACCAGATTTGTGCCTTGGTCAAAATTGGGGAATTCCTGCCATTTGATGTGGGCCTGATGTGGGCACATTCGTCACAGTGACCGAAAGTGGGCTAATGTTATGTAATAATACTCAATTTCCCCAGTTTCCCTTGCCCATATCGGCTAGTTATCCAACCAAAGAATGATGATAATCTTGTTAACCCGGAATCTACTGATATTGAATAATTTATGGGAATACCTCCAACAAGTTTTCCATATTTCATAAGCGGATTGGTTTGCTTTTCTGTCTTTTTGATGATACCGAAAATAAAACAAAATTTACAACCACTCTTGAGAAATATTAGGGGAAAAAAATTCGAGGCTTTCGCAGAAATTTTCAATATTGGGGTAATTACATAAATGAATAATAGGACAAGAGTGACCTTATTACTTTTGGTTCACAGAGCTACCAAGACAAGATAATAGATAAATATTTGTTGATGTAATAATTTAAAATTGATCCAATGTTTTATTGTTAACAATTTCAGCTCAATCGGAATCAATTTCAGAGTGTTTTAAAGTCTATTTCCTGGTCTCTTTTGGATATATAATATCGAGGCTACAAACAAGCTGTATATAACAATTACCCACCATTTAATGTGCGTACGCAACTTTTTGATTGAAAAACAATAAAATAAATTTAATTTATTTAAACTTGTGACGAGAATTAACTAAGTTTTAACAAATAAGAATTATAAACTGAGCTCAAATTTTATGTAAACTTCTAATATTTTTTTTTTTAATTGAATGATGACAAAATGCAGCAGTATTTGTAACATGTTTAAGGCAACTGATTAAGAAAAATAATTTAAGTGTCATTCAAGGCATAATAAGGCGCTGATTGTTTTGCATGACACGTGTATAACGACTGACGGCGACACTATATGTAAGTTTCCGAATTGAAAATCGTGAACAAGTTTCGCGTCACAAAACTGTATCACTTTTCTTATCCTTTAAAATGATAAAAAATTACTAAAACTAACAAAATAAAAAAAAACAACAAAAATTATAAAAATTACAAAATCACAAAAATTACAAAAATTACAAATATCAGTTTTTTCAGTTATTTTTACAAAATTCCTATTATTATTATCAAATACGTTATTTTTGGTCAATTTTCGACCATTTGTAGTCATTTTTAAATTTTTTCATCATGTTTTTGAAGCATATGTCATATTTCCTGTTTATGTCGTTCTCCATCATTTTTTAGTTGTTTTTTTTTGTCATTTTCAGTCTTTTGCTAAAATTTGTTTTTCAACTTTTTGAATTTTTCATCTTTTTGTCGTTTTGAGTACTTTATAAATTTTTAAAAAACTTTTGTCTTTATTGTTACATTTTATCACAAGTTCAGATCCTAAAAAACGTATTAATGGTGTTTGTCTTAATTTAATTGGTCCTGTTATAACGAAAACTAAAAGGTAATGTTGATTCTAAAAACCGTTCGATTTTGGCACATGTGCCAAAATCGGATGTTGCCAAAATCGAATGTTGTTATCTTTTTAAGTTGATATTTCTCGGTGATTGTCGAATCAAATAATAACAATTCTTTAACGTTTCGGCCTACTGGATGATTTCAGCCATCTTCAGAAAAACTGTATTTTGATAAAAAAAAATATACATCCAGTAGGCCGAATCGTTAAAGAATTGTTATTATTTGATTCGACAATCACCGAAAAATATCCACTTAATAACAACAACTGGCGGTGATCAAAACCCGTAAACATCAAAATCGAATGTTGCCAAAATCGAATGTTGCCAAAAATGAACGGGGTCTGTATTACAAAAATTACAAAAATTACAAATATTCTAAAAGGACAAAAATGGCAAAATTACAAAATAGAAAAAAAAATCCAAAAAATAACAGAAATAGCGAAAATGACAAATATTAATTTACAAACTATAATTTGAAAAAAAAAAGTAAAACCCTTTTGGATTAGGGACAAATGGGGGCAGGGTTTCACATAATAAGGATAGTTAGAGGTTTTAAACAATGATAAGTATCCAGTATCCATGTGCGCTTTAATTTTCTCCAGGCTCGTGTTTTCGTTTGCGTGTATTTTTGAAGAGAAAATATATTGATGGAGACAAATCATCGAAATTTGATTTTTTTTATCATTAACATTATCATTATCATTTAAATGCAAAGTGAAATAGTAGATTCCAGTATTAAAAAAATAAATCAGTCAGCTCTCTAGGTTCTAGGCATCGACCTGTTCAGGTATCAGAAAAGGGGTAGGCTTGATAGCGGCACGTTATCCAAACAAACGGGAAAATTGTGCCTAGCCTTTTTTTTACAGATTTCATCATATACCTGAGAAACCTGAAAACCATAAAAGGATTAGAAAAAAAATAAATATTTAGGGCATAAAGCCGATCCACGTAGGAATCATTGAAGCATTGAAGCTTATAACCACGTTGGGTGGAAAATGACAGATTGTTATTTCAGTTTAAATTCTTAGAATGAGATACACTTATATCAGGATAGGCGGGAGTACATAAAAGCTATCTAGCAATCGAAAAACAGGCATATATGAGCTAAAAGAATCATACATTATTGATTAACAACTACAAAATTCAGGAGATTTGAGTTTACAATGATCAGAAAATGTTCTAACCAGGATGCTACAATGAGGGCAAATAAATGATTTTATAATGGCAAAGTTGGCATTTAGTCTGTCCACATAGGGATTTTTAAGCAATGAAACTTTTTCAATCAAAATATTGGAAATAAGGACTTGTTTTTTAACTTCCTTTGTAAATTCTGACATACATTTAAAAAAAAATGAAGTCGTGCAAAAGAGGGACATGTACACACTAAGTGAAAGGTAAATATAGTTACAATAGTACCTCTGAATCATAGCTTAACCATACAGGAGATTCAGAACACAAAGTCTTGATTTTATATATTTTTATTTAACTGACCAGTTAGCGCTCTGGTTAGACGACTACAATGAGCTTCTGTGACGCCAAATTTGAAACAAGCGATATTAACACTGCACGAAGCTGTAGCAGTGGATTCCAGAACCAGGATTGACGTATGATACGAAATATCAGAGTACGATATTAAAGGAGCTTTGACTCTTCTTCACACTATAACCATTCTAAAGCTAAGGGAATATGTGTCAATACGAGAGAAGTGACATATATTAGGTGAAACAGATATGACTGTCGACATGCGATACAAGTTTTGATCAAAAACTTGATTTAATAGGGAATATTGAGGCCTTTTGGCAAACTAAAAGAAATTTTTTTTTCCACGGAATCGATATTTGTACGGCTTCAATGATTGAATAACCATGACGCAATTTTAAAAATTAAATATCTTTATATGAACGGACATTTACCTCCACAAAATTCTGTTACCAATCCAAAGATAGAAGGGACTGAATACTTGTCCATTATGAGGAAAATACACTAATTTTGCGCTTGACGTAACAGATATAACTGATGTAATTTAGATCATATTCTTCTATGATTTCTATGAAATAGTAGATTCCAGTATTAAAAAAATAAATCAGTCAGCTCTCTAGGTTCTAGGCATCGACCTGTTACATTTCGTCTTGTGTTGTCCGATACGGCGCGATTGTTCGATCCCTATGGTTTCGCAGGTCCAGTTATAGTACAAGCAAAGATGTTTCTCCAAAAACTTTGGAAGGAAAAGTATTCTTGGGAAAAACCATTAAAAAATGTGCATCAATAGTTTTCGCTGGAGTTTAGGGACAAATTAAATAGCCAAGATAGAGTATCTATTACTCGATGGATCTCATTCCGCAAGGATGTGATTGCTTGCGAGATTCACGGATTCTGCGATGCCTCTGAAAAGGCTTACGGAGCTGCCATTTATTTACGAAATACAACCAAGGACGGCGAGGTGACTATTCGGCTGGTGACTGCAAAATCCAAAGTAGCTCCTCTGTCAAAGGAAAAAAACGGAAGCAGACTCGAGCTCTCGAGCTCTCAGCGGCCGTTCTTCTATCACTTTGTATGAAACTATTCATGACAGTTTGGAGATTGGTGCTAGGGTATATTTCTGGACAGACTCTACCATTGTTAAATGTTGGCTCTCATCGCATCCTTCAAGGTGGAACGTGTTCGTAGCGAATCGTGTCTCGGAGATTCAGCATATCACTCGTGAAGGTGTGTGGAATCATGTTCCAGGTATCGAGAACCCCGCAGACATTATATCCCGTGGGCTCACACCTGCACAATTGGCAGAAAATTCACTATGGTGGAATGGTCCAAAATGGTTGGCCGAGGATGCCAAAAGCTGGCCACAGTGCTCGCAAAATGAGCAACAATTTGATTCAGTTTTATTGGAGGAAAAACCTTTAGTTTGTGCGGCCTTGTAGATCTTGTCATGCAATGAAATTTTCGGACTAAAGGAATCGCTTCTGGGCCTCGTACGATTAATTGCCTGGATGTGTCGTTTTGCCTACAATTGTCGACATAAGAATCCCAACGAACATCTAATTGGAGTATTGAAAGCTGAGGAGCATAAAGAAGCATTGCTGTGTTTAGTAAAGATAGCCCAGTCGGAAAGTTTCCCTGTTGATATAGCGGACCTCGCAGCCAAGAATGAAGTAAAATCTAATTCAAGACTACTTCCATTCCATCCGATTATGAAAGATGGAATTTTATGCGTAGGCTGGCTGCTAAGGAGTGCTGTGATTCCCGAGGAACGGAAGCATCCGATGTTGTTGGATAAAAAGCATCCTTTGACAAAACTAGTACTTGTAGACTATCATCATAGGCTTCTGCGGACCACAAGTGATGATGGCGAGTGTTCGAGAACGCTTTTGGCCGATTGCAGCTCGGGATTTTGCAAGAGAAGTTGTGCACAGTTGTGTGAGATGTTTCAGAGCGAGACCACGTGTTCATGAACAATTGATGGGAGATTTACCTGCGAAACGCGTGTCTCCTGCCCCAGTATTTAAGCGAGTCGGAGTTGACTATTGCGGTCCCTTTGAAGTAAGCCTAGCCAACGGAAGGGAGTTGCGCATTTGTATGTCTCGTCGTGAAAGCTGTTCACGTGGAAGTCGTGGAAGATCTTTCCACAGGTGCATTTGTAGCAGCATTTAGGAGGTTTACTAGCAGACGTGGAAAGCCCGTTCTTGTCATGTGCGACAATGGTACTAACTTTGTAGGAGCCCGTCGAGCAGCGAGTTTAAGTTCATTCCTCCCAGATCACCAAATTTCGGTGGTTTGTGGGAGTTAGCAGTGAAATCCATCAAATCACACATGCGTAGAGTCATTGGGAAATATATATTGAGACCTGATGAATTCTACACTGTAGTAGTTCAGATAGAAGCATGCTTGAACTCGAGGCCTCTCACACCGATGTCCAATGAGTTAGAAGATTTAGAAGTGCTCACTCCAGGGCATTTCTGAATACATCGACCGTTGCAAGCAGTACCAGATCCAGATCTTCTGCATCTTCCAGAAAATCGTCTAAACAGGTGGCAACAAGTTCAAGCGATTAGCCAGTTGATTTGGAAGCGTTGGTCAACCGATTATCTGTCGCATTCAAAACAGAAACAAATGGACGAGACAGAGAGCTAACCTGCACATTGGAACAATGGTCCTGCTCAAAGAGGACAATTTGCCTCCTCTAGAATGGAAACTGGGACGCGTTATTAACATCCAGCCTGGATCTGATGGAAACATCCGTGTAATTACCGTTCGCACTCAGCATGGAGAATTCACCAGAGGAATCTCCAAAGTTTGCATTCTACCCATCCGAGACAATAAGCCAACTGAAAATCCACGAGAGTCATTAGATCACAAACGCCGAGAAGAATTCCTGGACACCCACTATAAATTAAGTATTTTTTGCCCCCATGAGGGGCACTTTGGCACTGGCGGCGTATTAGCCGTACTTGCTAGGGAGCCGAACATCAAGTTATGTACAAACCCTCCTGTTTGTTTGCGGAGCCTAAAAAAAGTTTCTTCCCGCCAGGATTGTACATCGCATCGTTAGTCCAGGATTGTCAACAAATGAGAGAATTTGCTGCTCATCGTGATGTTCCATTGTATATCATTCGTTTCTGGTTCTCAACTAAATAAAAATAAGCATTTCACGCCCTCACGAGGGGCTCTATTGGCACTGGCGGCGCATCAGCTGCATTTGCTGGGGGGCCAATAACTGAGTTACGTGCTACCCTATATGTTTGCTTGCGGAAACTACAGAACCTTTTCTCCGTCAGGATACATGCATCGCACCGTTAGCTGTAGATGTTCAAGATGATAAGGCCGACTCAGCGAACCGGTTGAGACCAACATTTCTTCATTAGATAAGTATGCCCCCAGTAGAGGCGCAATTGACTAGAAGCGGCAGTCAGCCGTTAATGCCAGGGGGCGATATCATAGTTACGTTGTTTCCCCAACCACAAGTAGAATGGAGAAATGGTTGAATTATTCTCTTCAACAGGGCTTCAGAAAATCTGTTCACCATTTTCCTCATCTATCTGAAGGTCATCATTATCACGAGCACAAGTAATTTAGCTCCTAAGAGGGCATTTTGGCAGCTAGCGACATTTTGGTCGTAATTACCAGGGGCAGAACCCTAAGTTAAGTTTGTTTGTTTTATATTTGGGCAGAGCTCAATCGGATTCCTTCTGATTTGTAGGAAAGTCGCATTTGGAACGCTGTATTACTTGTCGACTGCTGGAACACCTCAGTATTTTCAGCCCCTTGAGGGGCGCTCTGGTTTTGACGAAAATTAGAATTCGTTGATGCCTGGGGGCCAGCGCAGCGCAAGTTATGTTGCACTTATAATGTAGTCAATCCAGAATCAATCGTTTATGTCTCCAGCAGGAAAACATTGCTACCCAGAATCGTACTTGCGAGAACAAGAAGGTCGTCACCGGTCGGTTGAAGAGGTATTGGATCAGGACACGAGTGCCATTGATTGGACATTGATATCCGCATTAGCCAGTGGCTAAGACCCACGAACATTGCGTGTGTGCAAAGTGGAAAATGGAAAAGGGAATGACCGATAACCGATCATACTCGATCGGTAATTTACGTGCTGCTGAGTAGAAAGTGATTATTGAATTGATCACCCGGGTCGGTCGTTAGCATTTGTCTAAAAATACAGTCCACTGTTTCTCTGTCGAATTTGAACGTTTTTATTTGAGTAAAAATTTATGTTTCCGTGATCGTATCACCTGTAGTGCGTGCAATTAATTATTGTCCGAACAATCTACGTTTGGGAACTTCCGTTGGTTTACCGGACCGACGATTTTTTGGGAATTGGCCTCATCAAGCTCCTTTCCTATCTTCCCAATATGGAAAGAGGGAGTGTTACCAAATATCGATAACACTTTTTTCGCCCTCAAATACCCTTCCATGCCCAATCCGGTTCCATTTGCTCGAATTGTTCTCGAGACATGCAATAAAAATTGTATGGGAGCCCCTTCTCCCTTCCTTTCATCCCAATGGAAGAAGGAAGGGGTCTCAAAGAATCTGGTATTCCACTTGCTTGAATAGTTTTCGAATTATGTAGAAAATTGTACACTCCCTCTCTCCCTATCTCCAGGAAAAGGAGAGGGATACCATAGATTCAGGGAAACATTCATCGTACCATAATACTCTTTCTGGTTCCATTTTTCGGTTTGTTCTTCAGTTATTCTTCAGTTAAAAAGGGCACCTACCCCTCTCCTCATTTCCCATTGGAAGCAGGGAGGGTTCTCAAATACTCATTAGACTGTCTCAAATTTGTATGGGAAATTCAAAACCCGTCAAATGTTATGTAATGTATGGGATTTTGAAACATTTTGTTCGGTAGAAACATGAAAAACTAGTTTTTCATCAATAACTTTGGTTTCCTTCAATCGATTTTTCTTGAAAACGGGTTTTCTTCAAGCCTAAATAATGACCAAAATTTTATTCAAAGACTGCAAATCGATTCGATTTAAAATTAAAAAAAAAGTTATCAAACTTCAAAAACGGGATAACTTTTTTAAGGATGGTATTCATCATTGTTAATGAATCAGGACGTTTGAATATTTCGACGCAGCATTAACCGTGATGAATACCACCCTAAAAAAAGTTAGCCCATTTTTGAAGCCTTATAACTTTTTTTTATTTTAACTCGAATCGATTGGTAGTCATCGGATAAAATATTTGTCTTAATTAAGACTTTAAGAAAACCTGTTTTTAAAAGAAATCAGCCGAAGGAAACCAATATTATCTATGAAAAACTGGGTTTTCATGTTTCTCCCGAAAAAAATGTCTCAAAATCCCATACAAACTTCAGGCTCGTTGAGCGACCCCTTCCCGTCATCCGATCTGGCCCAAATTTGGCATGAGATCTTGCAATAGGCCAAGGAATAATTTTAGCGTGCAGCACATAACATTTACAAAATTCGGGTCATTAGGGGACTCTAATACACATAAAAACATTTATCGTGCCCAAATACCCTCCCATGTCAAATTTGGTTCCATTGGCTCGATTTGTTCAGCAATTATGTACAAAAATGTATGGAAACCCCCCTCTTTCTATCTCCCCAATGGAAGGATAAAGGGGTGCCAAATATTCATTGAAACATTTTTCGTACGCTTATACTATCCCACGCCAAATTTAGTTCCAATTGCTTGAATAGGTTTCGACCGATTTTGTAAAAGGCTGAAAAAATAAAACGAAATAGTTTCCGTCTACCAAAATAGGTATCGCTTTCAATTACAGGTTATGCAATCTAGGAAACGATCATTTCTCTTTCCGATTCACCTAACATAATTCCGGAGCGCCAAGTGCCACATGGACCTTCGAAAAGTTACTCGAAAAAATAAACGAAAAATTCCACCTTTAGTTCTCCGGCAAGTTCCTCTCGGACCTAATCGATTGACACACATCGATGATGCCCGGCGCACGGAATAGAAGGGGCGTGATTCGGATGGCTCATTTCATACTGTGCAGCTCGATTCCGGTTTCCTGGTGCCAGAGTGCCGATGGATAGACAGAAGGACGGATGGCCAAGTTCCGACTCTTGATGGGGGCCCTACCTTAAATGAGCATTCCGAATAAGGTGCCGCTCATTAGAAGTTTCGAGCGCTTGTTTCCTAGAGGAAGAAACAGAAGATATCGACAGTTGGTGGAGGGACCCAAGAAGAAAAAAGGAAATCCAATGGCAGTGGATTATTATTGGCTAATTATATGTAATTATCATTCTGACGGTTCGATGATATATGAAACGGATCTGACCGACCGGAATAGCACCGAAAATGCCCGGCTGAGTTTGAGTTCTTGAAAACAATCTGAAGCGAGGACTGATGATCATTTTTGGTTTGAAGTTTGTACCTTGAAGTAAATAGGTTAACGGTTTAGAATTATTTGTTAATGATAGATCGAAGTCGTTTGAATAACAGGATATTCATTTGAACTTCTCATTATAACGTGCATTTCAATAATTTAATCTTCTCTGGATATTATTTGAAAAAAAAAATCGAGACAACCAGTAGGCTTTTGGATTTGTCCTTACTACGTAGGATACATCCTTGACATCGTAGGAGGCGTGACATGTTTAGAGCCATCCATTTTTTGCGTCTCTCTTGCAGTTTCTATTTCGCAGAACTTAAGCCCTACTTTTCTGTACGAACATGTTGTTGAAATTACAAGCATCTTTCTGATGTTCTGATTCGGCAGCTGAACTCTAAAAAACATTTATGGGATTCCCATGTTTTGCCCTTCGAACACTCCCTGCTGATGTCCAATAGGCAGTTAAGGAAAGTTGTTTCAGCTACTGGCTAACCCTTTGTGAGGCTGCGTTGCATGAGTTTGCGCTGTCTAAATTTATGTTTTCTAGATTTTTAATATTAAAATTTAAGTTATTTTTATTTCAGATAAGGTATTTGAATTAAAAAATAAATCAATAAATTTAAATCTTCTATGTGTATAAAAATGAATGTTTATCTATCTGTCTGTTACCTAAATAGACTTGAAAACTACTGAACCGATCAATGTGAAATTTGGTACGAATGAAATCAACGATAATGTTATGAATTCGTCTTGGTCCATCTTTGTACCCGAAAAAAACAAATCTCCGAAGATGATGGAAAGTATTAGAGAAACATGAGGTATCAAAGAAAGAAAGAACTTAAGCCGTAAATCTCATGAAATTTTCGAAAAAGATGCAACGGCTCGTTGTATCTTTTTCCATCACCTTCGAAAATTTGGGTATGAATGAGTTTTCAGGGTTCGGAGATGGTTCCTAAAATACTTTCAATCCGCTACGACATAAAGAAGAAAGAACCATACAAAATTAATAAAAAAAAATAGACACAATTCGAACAATTTTCGGAAAATAATGACCCGATCAACTTGGAATTTCGTATGAAGCCGACTTCAAACCCCTCCAAATTCAAAAAGATGGGGGCTCCCATACAAAATTAACAAAAATTTTACAAAATTTAAAAACATCTTCTATGGATAAACAAAAGCGTTTTGACTTATTGGGATAATTTATTGAACGGGAATCTAACGGGTAAAAAACCACCATTTTCACGATTTTTTTTCTAGAGCTATCGTTCAAACAAATGTATTCACATTTTTTGCATTATACAAAGTATTCTTAAAAGAACATTTAGTAACTTTTTCGTAGAAAAATATTGAAAAATTAACCGGTGACGGAGCACTTTCGAGGATGCCTTTTAGAAAACAGGATTTGCGGTGGACACTGTATCGAAAAATAAGATTCAAAATTTCCAATCCAAATCTTAAAAACGGTTTCTATATTCAAATATTTTCTTTCAGTATTCCGGTATGATGCCTTTCGACCATGGAAAATGAATCTTATTTAAGTTTCAAATGCAAAACCATGATTCAAATCAGGATTTTTTTCCCAATGATGAACCGAACTGAGAATCAAGAATGGTAAATTGGGTACAGATTCCTAAATCCTATCGCAGGCAACAAATTTTAATTTTTTTTTCTAATTTTAAACTAAAACATCGAAAATGATTAAAACTTTAGCTTACCAGATATTTTTCCGCACTCATCCGGGCAGGCAAAATCTGCGCTATTCAATCTTAAAGCTTTACAAAATCTGGGCATTCCATTTCTAAGTTTAAAACCCTAAATGTGAGCAATATGTAGGTAAATTTGGAAAGTCTGCAATTAAAATCAATAAGAAAAAGAAACTTTAAAAACAGTTTTCTTTTCATCGAAACACATCAGTAATTTTTTTTTTATAAAATTTGCTCAAAATATGATTGTAGACACAAAATACGTAATTTTGATCACGTAATTTAAATTTTTCTTCAATTAAGCAAATACAGTAAAAACATTAGGATAAACTCCGGGAAATCTGGCAACTTTAGTGAGTTTTATCTAATTATTCGAATTATTATTATTCGAATAAAATTCGATATTCGGTACCGAGGACTGCACCCAAAATTCACGCACCAATTTCTTTTGTGAATAACTTTTGATAACTTTTTTCAAGTATTGCTCAAAAATATCTACCAACAAGTGAGAAAACTTTTGAAAAACTGTAGTAGAATTGTGAAACTGGGATAACATTTCAAAGTTTTATCCTTAGTTCTGTGTCGAAATTGCTACTCTTAGATTCACTTTAGTTGTTCATCAAAAATTGTAATGAAGATTTTAAAATAATAAGTTTTAAGAAGAACATTTTGCTTAACACCAAATCGCACCAAATGCTTCACTCTTATCGAAATGCGGTCTTGAGATAAAATAATTGTCAGCTTGAACTTTTTGAAAAATATTCAACAGAAATCGCCCGGAGGAGACTAAAGTTATTGATGGTTTCTCATTTTTTTCCCAAACAAAATATCTAAAAATCCCATACAAACTTCGACCCCTTCCCGTGATCCGATCTGGTCCAAGTTTGGCTTGGGGTCTTGTACTAGGCTTTGAATCAATTTTAGCCTGCAGCGCATTTTTATTATCTTTATACTTAAACCTCTCGATGGTCTAGTTTTCAATACTCAATTTCAGTTTTCGATACCAAATGATTGAGATTTCGACAAGCACATTTACACCTTCTTTGTTTGCGAAGATATTTGAATATTTGCATATTGAAAATGCTTGTCTACTTTATGGCGTTTTTACACCATGGAAACAGTAAAACAGAAGTTAGGTGTCAAAAAATTGGTAATGACGTGAATTTTCAGCGCTAGTTTTCGACAGCTTAAAAATCAATTGGGTTTTCATGGAATGTTAGCAAAAACATGAATCAATCAATCAAAAATACTTAATTCAGGACCTTATCTATCCATTGATTCTTTTCAAGTTACTTTTATTTCAATAAAAGGTGATTTTTCTCATGATTCAAAATCAATCTTATTCGGTCGATGGTATCAAATTTAACAGGTGATTTAGAATGCTACATTTAAAACAACAACTTTTCAGAATAATTTTTAAACTCAACACTTGCTACACAAGGAGAGCAGAAATAGAAAAACATGAACATATAAAGCTTGAGTAACGAAATAGTAAGATAAGCTTTTCATTAAAAATCTTTCGAAAACGAGCTCCTGCCGATATTTAGAGTGTCTGCCCTAGTTCCTAAGTAATATTTATAAAGCATCCCCAAATATGCTCGTTGCAAACTTTGTAAGGAAATAAGGCTCGCAAAATCGATCATGCTCAATCCATCATGTCGTTTTCAAAACAACCAACGGGTTTGCCCGGCATGATCTTTGGCATTCAATGTATTCACTAAGGTACATATCTCTCGCGGCATTTCGTGCCCCGTTGACGAAACTGTCAATGTCAATCAGCGCTGGAATGCAATCGCTTGTTTTGGTCTATTGATACTTCTCAGAAGTACCTAGCTAGACATACGGCGATAGAGAGAAGGTTGGGTAGGTCCTAGCCTTATAACTTATAACAAATCCTCACTCGACCCCCGAAGGTTGGCATTAAGACGACGTAAACAGAAAATATTTCATAACTGTTTGTCAGAGTCGTCTTGGTCTCGGTCCCGGGATCGAGCCAATCCAGGTCACATGAAACTCAACCCGATTTCGCGCTCTCCTGAAAACAATACATTTTATTCAATTCTCGAAAGAAGAAAAAGGCCCCAAGCCACTGGCTAACAATACCTTCTACCTACTGCCAACTTTTGTACATTCGAATGGTCTTGTCTGGTTTGCAGGCTGAACTCATGAGGTCTCTGACTCACGCGGACTCGGTCAATTTCGGAACAATCGAGGACCCAGCAGAAGTGATCGATTCTTTGAGACACAAAACCGCCCATTCAACTTCCAGGGGCAAAATTTCGACACAGACAGTCGTCGCAGGAGGAGAGATAGAGAAAAAGATTCGGAGAAAAAAAAAAGCAAACCTAACCTAAAAGCACACCACCTGAAGTCCGGCGGCGGCTGTTGATCGGCAGCTGTTCGTTTGGCCAAAAAGACTACGGACCGAGAGAGAAAATGAGCCCCAAAAATCCAATATATGGGTGATATTATTTCCCGGCTTAAGTCACTTCTCGACCAAAACTGGTTGGGTTTTGCTTTTTTCCTCCGTTCGTATTATTGTGCTTAGATCGCTTTGTCCATTTGAGCGTTCCCGAAAGCCAAAAGTGGCATGAAATATGAATAAATAATGTCATTAGCATGTACTTGAGGAGCAACGCGCGAGGCGATTGGACATTTGAACATTGGACAACTTTAAACCCCAGCTGAGAGCTAATGATTTGTGGCGGATGATGGCGAAGGTAATGAATGAATGGAATACGAAAGTGGGTAAAAATTACACTCTCACACCACGTTGACAGACAGACGATTGACCTGTTTTCTCCACCCGGTTGACAGTTTGTATTTTGGTCAAAAGTTCATTTGAAGCCAAATTGTGCACGTCCGGTTGATTATTAATGATCAAGCCTTCATTTAGGTTTTTCGTTTTGCTGTTTTCCAGAGAGTGAAAAATTACGAAGACATCAATTTTTCTAGACTTAACAATCAATTCAAAATCAAAGTTTTAACTTAGGGCTCAAAGTTCAGAATTTGTCTTAATTCATAATAAGGATTTTTTTATTTTATCACCGCGATTGTTTATACTTCGAAGTTATCGACGTTTTTCGGTGAGTTTTAACAATAATCAAACAAATTTCCAGTTGTCCATACGTTCCGAGCTTCTCTGGAATACGCTGCTCTTCAGTGGACACTACAATTAAACACTAATCTAAATTTTAATTTAAACTCACAATTGACTGGCCACCGTCTAAACCATGGGTGGCCAACATTTTCAACTGTCGGCAAAATTTAAGAAATTTCCTGCCGGGCCAAAAAAAAACAATTTTTTTTTGTATTGAAAAAACAATTTTTTCTGGTTGATTTATGACAATTTACCAGAAAAAATATAAAAAATATGGTGGGGTAAAAGTACGACCTTAGTGCTATCCTATTTTTAGAAAACTTTGCAGTTGTTTTTCCAAAAAACCTAGAGCAGCATTTGATTCTTTAGACTTTTATCTCTCTTCTAAAAAATTACGAACATAATCGATCGACGTATTTGATAGCAGTAGTCAAAATGCCTAACTGCTATCGAAATGTACTTTTACCACACTCCTGGGGCAAAAGTTCGAATGATGTGGGTAAAAGTACGATCATTCAAAATTCCACATTTCTGCATGAAGTCAAAAGGAATATTATTTTACATCAATCTTTGTCTACAGCAGCAGCTTCTGTGTTCATTTCTGATACAAATCTTATACATATTCGAACAACTTGAGCGAATTCGGATTTCTCCACCAATTGTCCATATTCATCTGGTTTACGAGGTCCAGTTCTCATCGTATTTGAGCTATTTTTTTACGCGGGCAGGTTTTTGTAGATAGAAAAATATGCGCTGATGCTTCCAGTGCATTTAAAAAAAAAAGTTAAAACTTTGGATATTGTATATCATTCGTACATTTGCCCCATTTGCAGTTCGTACTTTGGTCCCTTTAAGGTTTCTTGTGATTCATAATTTATTGAGCAAAATAGACAAGCTTTTATGAAATTGTTTCTTCGACATTCGATATTGGTTGAAAACAACTAAACAGACACATAAACACTCTCATTGTCGGGAGTATTTTCAACTTTTACGAGAAAAAGTTATGTCTGGATGGATGCAGTTCAAATCATTATCAATCCACGCCAGAGTTTGAAATTTTGCTTTTCTCAGTTTGTGATAATCTTGAAACGTACTTTTACGCGACTCGTATATTTACCCCACCTTATTCTACGCCAAACGAAATAAATTATCCCTCCCAACTAATGTATGTACGTCGAAATTTTCAAGGAATTTAAAACTTCCTCGGTTTATCCATCCGAGAAATGTACAATCGCGTGATTTCAACCCAGCCAACATGAAATCGTAAAAGAAATCATCGCCAAACTCGTACATATACACAACTCAAATCGGAATCGTAATTTTGTACACTAAATATTCGTCCATATCGTACATTAATCGTAGAACATGTTAAAACCAAATAAAATACGACAAGTTATGATATGTTGG
Organism: Uranotaenia lowii; assembly: GCF_029784155.1. NCBI lineage: Eukaryota > Metazoa > Arthropoda > Insecta > Diptera > Culicidae > Uranotaenia > Uranotaenia lowii. Next base: position 10,352,521 of record NC_073692.1, on the reverse strand, counting down.
ATGAAGTCGTATTTAGCACGACCAATGTCAAATGAAATCTTATAACAATCGCGTAAGATTTCTTAAGTCGCATTTTATTTGCACACGAATTACCTTCGTGATGCAATCGTATTGAACTTCAGACAGAATCGTAAAAAATCATACATAAGCGTTGTCCCATATCACTTTTGTGTACTGCAAATAAATCATCACTTAAAGGATCAATAAAATGTAACAAAATATGAGAAGTGTCGTTCGACCGTGCAATCATCATCGTATAAAATAATTGGAATTTGTTTGTTCGTTTTCGGATGGTGTTTGTGGCGGTGAATCGAAAATTTTCGAATCCTTTTTATTTCTGCGGCTGCCCGGTAGATCCTATCGGTGGAAGCTTGTTCATCGATTGCTTCGATTGGACAAATCTCAACAGAGATACAGCAGTCGACGACGATTTCTTCAAATGATTCACGATTCATCGACTCGGCCGGAAGACATCGGTTAGCGTCAATAGCTAAGCCTTCTCCAAAATTCGATATAGGTATGTTTTCCCTGCTTATGACAGAAGGTCATCATAGTTGATACAGAAATAAGGCTCGTCGATCGATGCATTCAAATTCTGAAGGAAAATGTACGTGGAATTTTCATTTGGTGGTGGTTATCTTCAAAATAAAATTAAAAACCTCTGAATAATCTTTCGGTAAGCAATAAAATGTTAAACAAAATTTAAGAATCCTGTTGGAATTTGTTTGAAATTATTTTAGCAATAATGAATAACCACGAAAAGTAAAGCTGATTTATGATGTGCTGGAATTCACGACGACTCCATTAAAGTGGCTTATGAGATCGATCGTAGTCGTTACGATGTGTCAGCGTTGGATGGAACTTTTTATCAAAGGTCAGGTATCATAAGGAGAATGTCACGATCTAGCGCAAAAAGCTAAACGATGGAATGAACAACATATGGCATAGCTCAAGGCTCAAAGGCACTCATCATGGACGAGCTTAAAAAAGTTTGAAATATCATACGCCAAAGAAAGTTGACAACGGTTGAAAGACAAAATTCTTGGTCTGGATAATCTACTCAAGTACAGTCAAAGCGATCTAATGTCTCGAAGGAAACCAACCACCAAGATTATGATAAAGGCTGGAACAATTTCTGAACGAGTAAAACCAAGTCCGACCGAACGTCAGCAAAATCGAGCGCCGCATGCAAAAGCAGGATTTGAAAGTCCATGAAATAAATGAAAAAAAAACATCGAAGAGGACATATACGTCGGATTCTGTACTCGTTTCAGGGTTGCGAATATTCGTCAGTTTGAAGAACTGAAATAAGGAATTTGAATCATATTACTAAAACCACGAGATACCTAATCTGTAAAAAAGCAACTTCCGGTGACCACCGGAAGTGCCCCTACTGGCATGCTAAAAAAAGCCCAATACATTTGTCGTTCGGGTCAATATGGCCCCAGAGTTTGCACGCGTTCCGCTTATATCTCATGTTAACCGATTGTTATGATTTAAGATTCATTAATTAGGAAATTTGTTCTAGTTTCTGAATCTATAAAATTTTAGTTCATGCAACTTATTTGAACGTCTGGATTCTGCTTCCAACGAAAAAAAAAATCCCAGAAAAAGATGTCATCTCAGAATTCCCATTTCTTTTAAACGCTTCGGCGTATTGAAATATCATTATAACTTTTTAAATTGTGAAGAATAAATCTTTACAATCACATTTAAAAATTGAGGAACACATACAAGTTTCGGCTGCAAACTTGAAATTACCCAAAAATCTTCTCACTTTTTAAAAGAGATTACATTTTTTTCTAAACAGCGCTGTATCTCATACTTTATTGAATCGATTTTAAAAATTCAAAATCAAATTTCCTTTAAGTTTTATCGAATTATTCTTCCTCTCACTAGAGATTTTCCGAATAACCATAGAAAACTTTCTCTATCCCAATTACACTTCCATATAAAGTTCGTTTCTTTTTCTATGACTTACTGACTTACTCTATAGATATGCAACAAAAATGTATGGGACTCTACTACTACAAAATACTCTACTACTACAAAATACAAGTTCATACCAAATAAGTTTATTTTCGACTTAATTTTGATTAAAGAGGGTTCTCAAACTACCATAGAGTCTTTTTCCTTATCCAAATATCATCTCATGCCAAATTCAGATCCATTTGCTTGATTATTTTTCAAGTTATGCAAACAGTTGGGCTTGTGATATAGCTCAATTGGCAAGTCAGTTGCCTCCTGAGCCGAGGTCCGCGAGTTCGAGCCCAAGAGTAAACATCAAACACAGTTGTACCGGATAAGATTTTCAATAACTGTCCGCCAACTGCAACGTTGATATAAAGTCGCGAATGCCATAAAGATGGTAAAACGACTATAATCGAAACAAAAAAAAATGCAAACAGTTATATGAGAGCCCCCTCTCTCTTTTTTTTCTCCAATGAAAGGTTAGAAGGGCTTCAAACCATCTTAGGAACATTTAGTCCACCCAAATATCATCGCATTACAAATGTGATTCCTCTCGCTTTGTCAATTATATGCTTCCAACGCAAGTCGCGAGATGATTCAAACAATCATAGTACCTTCTCTCACCTGCAAATAAATTTCTATACCAATTGTTTCTATTTGCTCGAACAGTTATCGATTTATTCAATAATAAATGTATGGAAGCCACCCTCCCTTGAAGAGATTGGTTTCAAATAAACACTTCTCGAATCCATATACCCTCGCATGCAATTTGGATCCATTTGCTTGACCAATTCTCGGATTATGAAAAAAAAATTGTAAGAGAGCCCCCCGATTCTGTTAATATCTCCCCACTGGAAAAATGGAAGGGTACATAATATCCATAGAAATATTTTTCGATGCCAAATACGCGCCTTTTCCGAATTTGATATGATTTGCTTGAATGGTTTGCAAGTTATGCAAACATTTCTCTCTTGCTTGGGCCCCCTGCTCCCTTACAGTAAGACGGAGAGTCTCAAACCATAATAGAAACCTTCCCCGGTCCCACTTGCCAAGTTTCATGTAAATCGGTTCTGTAGTTTCAGAGTCTATAGGGAACAGACAGACAGACAGAAAGCCATTTTTATATTAAGGTACACCGGGGCAAGTGCGACAGATTTCATCATAGTTCAACATTCACATGTTCTAGAAAAATCTGTATAGCTTCAAAAATTATCAGTTATTGTTTGTTGTTTCACTAAAAAAGTGTTCAACAAATTTCCGTTGAAAGTGAAAAATTAAAAAAAAAATGGTAAAACGCAACAGTACTTTGTGAATAAATTTTCTAAATTTGCACTTGCCCTCATAAACGGGAAGGAAAACGCAATGCATTTTCCTAATTAATTCCCAGATGCGCCAGTGTATCGTTCCTAAAATAAATTTAATACATGTTCCGATATGTTTGATCAACTTTTGAAGTTTTTGCTGTTTTCATCCAATTTTGGGACTCCATTTTTGCTGACTTTTGTTTTAAGCAATAACGCATTTTAGGCATTACGGAATTTTGAATATCCCCTTCAGAAACACAGCTTTGGATCAAGGTTGCCGAAATCACAGAAAAATCTATAATCTAACAGAATTTTGAGCAAAATTTCATCACAGAATCTGTGTCACAGAACACAGAATTTTCGGAATATTCACAGATTTCACAGAATTTTAATGTTTTGGACATTTTTTCAAAATTTAATTTTTTATGTCAATATAAATATTGGATAATTATCTTCGAATTGGAGAAATATGATAAAATTGGTGATGTTAATTGATTTGTCTTAAGAAGAATTTAAAAAAAGACGCAATTTGACATGACTTTTGAATGAAATTAATGAGAAAAGCGTCACAGAAAATCGTCACAGAATTTTTAGGAAAAATCACAGAAACTCAGAATTTTTTTTCGTCAAAACACATAATTTTTTTTCGGCAACCTTGCTTTGGATACCCCTTCTGATTATTCTAATATAATGCTGAGCCGTTTTAAAGATGAATTTTTTGAAATGGCTGATGTTACATTGCTAAAAGATGCGTTTGCACGTGCCCCGCCGTGAGGGTTGACAAGAGTAAATAATATTTTACAACTTTCACGGTGTACTGAAAATTTATCATAAATTTTCCTTTTTCACTTGAATTTTAGTCCCAAACACCTTCCAACGAAAAATCATATTTGAATGCCCTTTTTTGTAGCCAAAATATGCAAAACGAAAACACACTGTTCATGTCTAGTACGTACTTGAATTCGTGTGTAATCGAACATTGCAGTGGTTTTAGTGAATAATTGAAAGAGAGTGTAGTTTATCTATGTCAGGTTGTTTGTTTTTGCCTTGGGACAACAATTTCTAGAAGAAGAAATATTTTTAAATTTTTTTTTGTAACAGTGAAAAGTTTAATGTTTGCAATTGCCTCGGTGTACTTTATATAGATTTGGTGCTGTATGTAATATTTATCAATATAGAAGTTTTGAAGTGTAAAAAGCTTCTATAGAGTTACGATTAACCAACACTGCTTTTCAAACCTAATTCAAAAATATTTCTGCAATGCATCATTCGAAAAATTTAAATTTGTAGTTTAAACTTAAAACTCCATAAAATACCAATAAAATCAACAAAAACAAATTTCAAACTTTCAATGAAAAACATTAATCTTGATCTTTCCATAAGTTGTAAAGATGAACACTTGATGTTTTTTGATTAGTAAACAGTATATCTAAATTCTTAATTTTACTGTGCTTACACTATTTCAGCAAGAAATGAAAGTTATATTCAAAAACATGCAAAGGAAATGTCTAAGATAAGCTTGCCAGATTGCTCGGTTGTATCCTGGTTTATTCTCCTTATTTGCCAAATCAAACTAAAAAATCATACGAAGTTTTATGGAGGCGTAAAACACGCTGTAGTCCGATGCTAAATTTTGCGGGAAATTTTTTCAAGCTTTTTTTTTCTCTTGATTTGATAAGAAACTCCCGGGATTTGACCAAATTTGTCCGGATTATTTGTCAACAATTTTAAACCAAAAGGCCCAGATTTTGCCAGGTTTCTTGATAAAATAGCCAAGATTTGTCCCGCCCGGATATGTTTTGAAAAAATTCTGGCAACTTTAGTATTAGAGTTGGTTTCGGCAGTAGCAATTGGTTATCAGCACTGTAAAAATACCGTCAACTGGGGTAACATGCAACAATTTTCAACTTCAATGGCTTCTAAAATCTAAATTCTTACAGATAATCGTACCTCTTGTACATCAAAAGTTTTAAGGTCGATGGGTCACCAAACTGACGTAGTCAGAAAAATTATTGGTTTCACCAGTTATTTTTAAATTTACAAAAACATGCGATTTTCACCCTACTAAGATAAAGGGGTAAGTTGCAACAAACTCTGTAATTTATGAAAAATCAAATGAAAACGATTGAAAATTATAGTTTTTGATACATTTGTGATGTCATAACGCATAACGCACCAATTGCAGTAAATTTTGGTTTTGTTCGAATTAAATTTTTATTTTTTTCTGACAAAAATGTTTTTAAGAAAAAAGTGTTAATCTTCTGCATACATTTAGGGGTAAAAAATACTACAAAATATTCTATTAGCTCAAATCATGAAAATAAATCTAGGAATGGATGAAATTTTAATCATAACTTACGCATAATGCAAAACAATCATATCCCAGCATATGGAAACGCGATTTATGAGATTTAGTTCCGATTTGCATTTTGTTGCATTTTACCCCAGACGGGTAACTGAATTATAAAAATATTTATTTAAAAAAATTGAGTGATTATTCGAAAAATATTTCCACATGATCAATGTTGGTATAGGATGAGGAAAACAGTATAAAGTTTGTAGGTGATATTATCAAGCCAATCCGTCATACTGGGTAAAGTTTTTTACGGCATCGAATAATGTTAAAAATTGGACATTCATTGTTCGATTTTTCAAATTTTATATGAAAATCAAAAACTTAAAAAAAACTATCTTAGGATTCAAGAAACTATGTCATTATCATTTTATAATCATAAAAAGATAACTTCATCTCATTACATTAAATTGAAAATTGAATCTTTGTGGTGTTATATAAATGTTGCATTCAACCCCGCTGTTGCATGATGCCCCGTTTGACGGTAATGATGATCAATTCGGAAGCGATTTCTCAGTAATTTTTTTCTCCAATTCTTAAATATTTCCATCAAATCTAGATTATAGTATTAAAGCTTGTGCACCTAAAGTGCACCTAAGTGCACCTGAGTGCACCTAAGTGCACCTAAAAACATTAATATTTCGCTAAATATCGCTCCGGAGCTTATAAAACGTAGAAGAGCATATTTTACTTGTTTCAAGTGATTCTGTTTACTTGTGTTCCACTAGAAATTTCGAAGTGTACAATAAATTTGAGAGAAATTTGATTTAAGCTATTAAAAATGAGGTTTGGCAGTAGCATTTCATCATTCCATTAAGTCTAGTTTTCGTCAGAATATTTTCTAGTGGGAAGAATCACTAAAACAGACCTAGGATATCAATAACATAAAGATAGACATGCACATTATTTCATTTTGACGATCATCAGTAATCGATTCAAACCGGAAATTCAAATATTAGTTTTTGAGTGACAGTTACGCTTCACGTTTCAGCTCGAGAATCAGAACAATACATTTTAACACAATTGTTATGTACAGACCCCGTTCGTTTTTGGCAACATTCGATTTTGGCAACATCCGATTTTGGCACATGTGCCAAAATCGAACGGTTTTTAGAAACAACATTACCTTTTGATTTTTGTTATAACAGGACCAATTTAATTTAGACAAACACCATTAATACATTTTTATGTTCTGAAATGGTGATAAAATGCAACAATAAAAACAAAAAATTTTTATAAATTTTATAAAGCACTCAAAAATGACAAAAAGATGAAAATTCGAAAAGTTAAAAAAACAAATTCAAACAAAAGAATGAAAATGACAAAAAACAACTAAAAAATGATGAAGAATGACAAAAACAGCAAATATGACAAATGAAAGCAAACATTTTAAACAATACAAGAAAAGTGCAAAATGCATCAAAAACATGATGAAAAAAATTAAAAATTACTGTAAATGGTCGGAAATTGACTAAAAATAACGTTTTTGATAATAATATTAGTTATTTTGTAAAAATAACTGAAAAAAAAGTTGAGAAAAAAACCGTTCGATTTTGGCAACATTCGATTTTGGCAACACAAAATGTACGGGCGTGTTGCCAAAATCGAACGGGGTCTGTACCATCAAATTTCACATGTCATACTCTGAGACTGTGGGGAGGGATGATTCATTTGCTGGTGGGAACGCGCATCGAGTTTTCTGGAACCGGTTCAACGAAAATGTTAATGAAGTTGTCAAAAACGAACCACGCGCACTCAAAGTAGGCCTGTCATCATCATCCTCATCGCTGCCATCTGCGTCTTCTTCCCCCCATCTAACTCTAAGGTCTCAGGCTAAGGTATTGCGCATTCCTGGACGACGACGACTACGACAAACCGGCGCGTCAGCTTAGTAGGCGATGGGAAAACTTCTGCAGTCCGCCATCAATCGGTTATGAATGGAAAGTTAGAGCAGCATCACATTAAGCCATCGGGAACTGCGTTTGAGGTTGAAGTCCCTAATTTAACTTACAAATTATTGGGAAATAGAACACAATTTTGTGAGTGATTTTGTTGCTGCTCAAAGACAGCACTTTTCGATTTTTGTGCATAACAATGGCGTTAGTTTTTGCTTAGAAGAATTAGCATAACTAGCGGAACTACTCTGGGTGTTTGGTTTAAATTAACGGCACCGAATCGCAAATTAAAACGGGTGAGATTGAAACAACATAAGGGTTTACTTGTTTAATAATTCGTTTCTTCCAAACTGCTTCAACGTTATAATTTTACGGAGCCAAGGTATATATTTTTATAACAACCAGGTTGCCTGAATCAAATTTTAATGCAAAGTTTTTCAAAATGTTTTTTTTTGCGTTCGAAGTTGCCCAGTTCATTATTTAAAACTGGATAAAAAGGAAAAAGACAATTAATTGAGCAAATATTTACCGCGTCTAAGGAACAAGGATAGGACATGAGACGAGGAAATGTTTTAATAAAATCCCGACTCAAATTCAATCTATTGAACCAGGGTTTGAGGCTCACCTTTGGGATAATCGAGTGAAGCCACCGACCCAACTCGACCCCAATTTTTAATATTGTTGAAAAAATAAATTTGAAATGCTTAATACTTACCACTGATAATTTCTCTTTCTGAAAAATGGGAATTTTCTTTCAAGGTAAAATATTTCAAAAGCATAGTTTTAATATTTTTCCATTGGTTTTTATTTTTCATTTAACTCTTTATACACATTTAATTCAGTTTTCTTCCTCCCTCGGCTTTACTGACTCCTGCCAAAATTCTCAATTTCTAAAGTTCTTACCACCAGCATTGGCGTGACACCGTTCTACGTTATTTTTTTCATTCCTCTTCTGTTTATCATTAAATATCTTTTTGTTTGCATTGGTCACGATTCAATGCACTCACACAAACGCAACGCACACTAACATTCATCTCGTCTCATCGCGCAGGGTTGCCAAATCAGGCCGTAGTAAAATTTGAAGGCAATTTTTAAACCGTGTCAAACATGGACATTCTCTCTCAGAAACGAATTTTTCGCTCTCTCTCTTGCTTTCGTTTTTTTTTTTCTCGTTTCGCTTTCTCTCTCACACACACATCAGTGGTGTTGAAATCTCTCGCTCAACTCAGCTCGTGTAAAATAAAAATAAAAATACTATTAATAATATCGCGCGACTTTTTACATAAAACATTAACGTTTACATTGTTTTGTTTTTTTTTCGAGTTTTCTTTTATTTTTTTCTCAATTCGGTTTCTATCGCTAGGCTTTTTTTTTCTTTCTTTTCAGTACTTTGCACAAATCACAATCGCTCGAATTGTTTGTTAATTTTTTTTTCGGGTTTTTCTTCTTCTGTAACTTATCCGTCATTACAACTAAATATTTTTACAAGTACTCTCGTATTCACAATCATCTACAAGTGAGATGTTTTGGTTTTTTTTCTTTTTTTTATTTTTTTCAATTCTCATTCACACCTACTTTTTTGTTTTGTTTCTCTAAATTTGTTTAGCCTAGAGGTTTATACAACTTTCTTTAAAAGTGAGTGTGTCTGTGTGAGAGTCAGTTTTTTTTTTGTTTTAAATTTATACATCGTTTTTTTTAAGAGTGTACGGTTTACGATTTCGTTTAGTTTTGTTTTTGGCCTGAAAACAGTAGCATTTCGAAAAGTTTCATTCGAATAGGAAAAAACTGTGTTGCCAACAGCACTTCATTTTCGGCCCTCACCCCCTTCATAAATTTAACAATACCATTTGTGAAATTAAAAATTCAGCTGATTCGATGCGGCAGTGTGATCTATGGATTGGTTTAATACTTGCACATTTTTCTGTTTGTTAGATCGCTTATTTAAGTGGCTTGCATTGGGGTTTCCGGTTTTGCTAACGTTAGATGATTTAAATTACCAATAGCTACGTGCTACCTATTTACAGGAAAATGAAAAGAAATGATTGTTTAATACACGTTTACTCATCTTCTGGGTGAAATCAAGCCCGGGGCGCATTCTTGTTTTGTTTAGCTTTATCCAAGTATTCGTTCAATTGTTTTTTATTTTTGGAATGACTGCTCGCTCGTTTATATGCAATATTCGTCTGTAAATGTTTTGATACAGTGCTGCCAGTTAGTTGCATTTGTTAGGCTTAGGCTAGTGATACACATCTACTAAGTAGAGAAACAGCTGTGTGTGTGTTTGTGAGACAATAGTGATAGACATCAAAGTGATCATTGGTCGGTTTGGAAACGAAACGTTCTGTGTCAGTTTTTTTTTGTTGATTCTCGTCAGTCAAAAGTCAGTTTACTCGATGCAGGAACGTTGTTTTTATTGCAGTTGTCTAGAAAAAGCTTAAATCCCTGTTTGAAAAATTTGATCACTTTAAAACTATGAACTGACATTACGATTGTAAGAATGTGGTTGATCATGGTAGGCTCAAAAATCTTACCTAGTAGCGATAGCAACCCTCACATCATCCATAGCAACCTCATAGTTACGAGTTTACGATAGCAACTATAGAAACCAAGAATAATAAAAAAAAGGAAGCAATTTTATTGCCAAAAAAATTGTAATACATATAACAGAAAATCCATGAAAAATCAATCTATTTGAGGATGTTTTCATGAGAATTTCCGCATCACAAACATTTGTTTGTTCGAATACCAACATTTATTTCCAGTTATTCGACATTCAAGCGGCGAAAACGAATGTTCCATTAAGCTGCCTGAACACTCAAAGGGAGTTCCCACAAATCCATTATTTTGCAATTAGCAAGCACCCATCATCCACTAAAAGAGAGAAGCGGATAGCGCTAGAAAAAAAAAGAAAAAAAAACCTTCCAAGATGGCTCCGTGAGATTAGTGTAGCTAGCGCTGAGGAACAAGCACGTGCACGTTGGCTTTAAGATTGCTGTTTTTTTTTTCTAGGTTTGATTCACCGAATTTGAAATTTTCATCCCAAGCAGTAAGCAGTCAGAGTGGTGGTACTTTCAAGAAAAGATTTGACAACTTGAGATTTCCTTTCGCTGGAAGGTGAATGTTTTTGCTTCCTTTGAAGCTCTCTCTCCCATTCAGCTAGCTTCTTTGAAGGAAGAATCGGAACTACATAGTACCCCTCGATTAGAGACCGAGCCATGGTGGTAGCAGCTGGCACTTCATCTGCCTATCATTTTCAACAACAATTCATTCAAAATTAGGCACTTCTGCAACCGGCTCGAAGGACCGGATTTCTACGAACCACTCGACGACGATGACGACGAGAGTATTGTCAGCCAAAGAAAGGGACACCACCCGAAATCGAACGCACAGTAACAACAGAAACGAACAGGAACAGTGAAAAAAAAAGTTCAGGTAGAAAATTCTTTTTCGGGTTCATAATGCCTCTGGAAAGCCAATTCAATTATGATTCGTTTGTGTTTTGTGTTCCCTTTAACCGATGAACGAGCTGCTGCAGGCTCTAGAGGAATTCTTCCATCATTATGAACCAAACTCGAGAAAGGTAGGAAGCATCAAAGTAGGCTCTTTCTTTTTGGGTGTCTATTATTGGAAAAACGCAACCCCGACGTCGCCGCTGCTTGCTTGGATTGAGAGCCGATGGCAGAGATCCAAAGCAGGTCAAGTGGTGTGTAACATGGTTCTACCTTAGGTTTTTTTTCATTTTTTTTTTCTTTTGAGAGTCTTGTTACGTTTTCTCTTTGCCCTCTCTCTCTCTCTCGTTTGGTGCTCTGTTCAAGAACAGTCATAAAATTTTGAAGAGCTTTAATGTGCGTGCGGATCGAAAATCTCATCCCTGCGAGTGGCCCCTCCTGACAACGGAAGGGATAAGAGGGTCATAAATATATTTGTTCAAGGTTCTTTCCCCGGCTCTTGTTTTCATTTTTTTTTGGCAAATGAGCGGCCTATTGATGAAGGTACGGCTGCTGCGAAGCGAAGTGCGAAAAGTGTTCGGGGAAAAGGTGAAGGTATTTTTGGTCTTTTTCTCTGGTTTCATTATTCGAGCAAAAAGTCTTTAATTGGGATGGACTGCTCACATCTCTTGCAAAACCGTTACCAGTTAGGGAACGATACCAATAAGGCTTGGAGAAAAGGGAAAATATCACAAGATTATCATAGGATTCCGATAATTTAAGCAACTGTGCTCGCAAATTGAGCTGTTACTGCTAGAGGGATCCCCTTTTTCCCACCGGGATATAGGCGAATGGCAAATGAAATGGTCCGAAAGAAGCTTACCCTTGTCGTTTCAATCACCGGGATCCGATAAACCCCTTTGAGAGGTGATGTTGGGGATCCGCTTAGATCTGGAATTGGGGTTTGGTCCTGACTGTAAGTGTGTGTACACTCCCGGGACCGAATTCGGATTGTCCGAGACCGACTATTTAGCAAGGGCGAGTTAAAATATTCAAATTGTAAACCGAAGGACGACGACGACGACTACCAGGACGGTCCATTCGACACAATTCAAAACCAAATGGAACGAAAATGGCTAGGCGCACTTCACTCTTCCGAAGGGTCCACACTTTGTATGGTTGCATGTGTCTTCATCTCGAATGCGATAAACATTTAATTAAAATTAATAATAAATAATCTATTCATCTTTTCATTTCCCGCGTCACCCCTGGTCGTTTTGCCTCATCGGCCTCGGCCTTGTTGTTGACTACACACAATGGCGCCAAACATAAGTAAGGTTATTTGCGAAACACGCTCGCACAGATAGGAGAGTGCCTCAGGCTGCTGGAAAGAGGGTGGCTAGAAATGCAAATTGAATAGATGTGTACACGTCGATCAACATTAAGAGCTGCATGTTTGTCAACCAATCTCTCTCCCTTCGAAAGGCGCTCCATATCGCCACAAACCCGAAGCAGAAGAAGAAGCTGACAGCAGTCAAGATACCAACACACATACGCTGAGAGTGAACTGGTGGCTATAATGAGTTCGCTCTGCCGTAATAATGTCCGATCAAGATTAGCTGATTGATATTTGCCTACCTGCCAACCGATCTATCATCTCTCATTTAAATTTTAACGACCACCCACCTCATCCGTCAACTCGTCCCCTTCCAAACATCAATCTTTTGTTACAACACCCCCGAAGCTGCGACGAGTTGCGGATAATTTCCAAAAAACTTTCGTCATCATGTTCGTCGTTTACTAAAAGTCGTAGGACTGCAACTGGGCCGAGGGTTCTGCCCTACGGGCCCCCGAAAACACATTTCCTAATCCTCCGCCTTCTCACCAAAACAAAACAGAGCTACGTCATTTCCATCCTCCAGCTTTCCAGTGACGACGACGACGACGACGTTGTTATTGTTTTTCTGTTGTTTCAAACATTATTCGATCGTCTCATTAAACTTCCGAACGACGACGACAAAAACGACACATTCGGAGCGTTCAAAAGAACAAAAGAATCGACTCCGGGTGACACGATTGACGGTTCCGCCGGAAATCATCAACAGTTTTTTCCGAACTCCTCAGGATTTCCCTCCTCCGGAATCGATTGGAAAACTCCTCCTGCTGCTCCTCCAGCCAACCAACCCGGAGAAGTTCATCAGCTCATAATCGATATGGTGTGACAAGAACCGACACAAAGTCGTCTCCCGGTCTCTTTTTTGTTTTTTTTGCTCTCTTTTGAAATCTTGATGGTCGTTGTCGAGCATTCGACGGAGGGTGGTTGGAGGAACACGTCTTGCTGAAATGGGACTTTCCTTCCGACCGTCGTCCTCGTCCTCGTCTTTTTTGTTTAATTGGTAAAACGAGAAAATGGGGCCGATCCCGGGTTTCCCCCGAAAACTGTGCATGGCAAAACACAGAATCGTTCAGCGTGTCATTTTAACTTTTTTGGTTGGCGAGTAAGTGAATTTTGTGATGAGCAGCGAGGAGGGTTCGATTTTTATCGTTTTGATGGTTTGAATTTTAAGTGTCCTAAAGAGACAAAACAGGAACTAATCAACGATTTTTAATCACTAATTCTTCAGTGTAAAATTTGTATTTTTTAAATATTACATTGTGTGGAATCACTTTTTTCACATACGAAAAATAAGTTTCCCATTTATTTTGAGTATTTGGATTAAAGCTTTTGTGGAAATTGCTTTGTTTAGAGAGGGTAAGTATCCCCATCACACGCTGAAATCAGTTTGAACCTATATTAGAACCGATAGGCAAACACTTGTCATCGTTTTACACAGAAATCAGTAACAAAATGGGAAAAGTGGCACTTTTGAAGTTTTTCTTGTTGGTCATCCCTTTTTCACATTCGAAAATTAAGTTTCTCATTAATTTGGAGGATTTGGATAAAAAAAAATTGCGAAAATTCTTTTTTTTTTTCATAAAGGGTAAGTATCCCCACCATACGCTGAAATCAGTTTGAACCTATATTGGAACCGAAGATCAAACGCTTGGAATCGTTTTACCCCGAAATCAGTAACAAAATGAGAAAAGTGTCCGTTATTTTTTGTTGATTACACGTTTGATTGTCTTCCTGCACTGAAAGCTTTTCAGGCCCTCGATAAATATAAGAAGAAATTATCCAAAAAACTCCTCGACTTCACCGTTTTGCAAAGGATTAAGCTTCCGGAAGGATTTCACATGAAAACGTTCATAGCTAATCCGGGAGTCTGAAGGCTTTAAACCTGAAAAAAGCAGCCATGGGGTAGCGGCCCATGTCGTAAGAGCCGACTAAATCCAGCAACCCCCCTCTCGATGACGACCATGGCAAACAGTACCTAGTGAGAGAATGTGAAGACATCAGACGAATTTTGTCATTCGGTGGGGTGTACAAGGACAATTCAAACTGTCCAGATGTTATAAGGGAGGCCAACGATATCCTTAACAGGTCTGTGGGTTACGGATCATTGCTTCTGGGGATGACCGATATGTAGAGGCTGGAAACAGGGTTGTCCCTTACTGACTTCAACGGATTGACCAAGAGCAGAAAGTTCTTGAACCCACAGATAGACCAACTTATGCCCGCCATCACGAGTGAGTTCGGGACAGCGCACAAGAATGGTCCCAAAAAGCACGAGAGGTCCCTGATGCTAATGTTTTAGTTGCTTTGTCTACCAAAAGGCGCTAGCAGCGATACCAAAGGCTTGAAAGTAATTCATATCAACCTCAACCACTGTCACGAACACTACAGCTTCTGCGACAGATGGCGGTGGAAGAAAAGCTAGACACAGCGTTTGTAGCGGACCCCTGTTATAGAGTCCTGAATAGCACAAATAAGGTGACCGACAGTGCCAATCTGGCCGCAATAGTGGTGACAGGAAAGTTTCCCACACATAAAGTGGACAGAGCAGGCCTCAAAGAATGCCAAATCTATTTTGAAAGGTCAAGAGGAACTTGACAATATGTACTCTTACCTGCCATCTATCTCTGGCATAGTGTTAGAGATGAAAAGTCCCTACTCCGCGACAAACTACCCGGGAATGCATCATTTTATACATTCAGCAGGGGGATTAATGGGATATTAAATGTCCCAAAGAGGTTCCCAATGTTTCTGATGCTTTGTTTGTGGCTCAGGTATTTGCGTATGCAAATACAAATAGAACGACATTGGAGATCCGATTCCGAACGGTGAGGTCTGTAGCACACCTTAAGTGTAGAAAGGCAAATGCATTTACGGGTCATCAGTGCACACCGCACCGTTTCGTCGGAGGCTGCATGCGTTGTAGCGAGAGTCATGCCAATCTCGGTGCTACAATTCGACATTTTTGTTTGTGTGGCCCGCTGAACACTTCTACCTCTTCCTTGAAGTAAATTTTCACTGTTTACAGGGCATAATGAGTAACAATGCGATAAAAGGAGTAAAAATCCCCAACATTTCCCAACTTGCATTTCGGTAGGGCGATTCCAATCGCTTGCAATTCGGTTCCAACAAAAGTCCAAACCTATTCCAGCATATAATGGGGACACCTTCCCCTCTTAAATCAATAATAATAATAAAAAAAACTATTTAAATAAAAAGAAAAATTTTGTTTCCAAGCTCAAAAATGGGTGACACAATTTCTTCCAAAAATAGCATCAAAACCAACTAAATTACTTTGTCGTGAAACTTGAAACGTGACCGTCCAGGTAAGTGAGCAAAGTTTGATTGAAAAGTACCAACTTAGAGTCGCAGTCAGTCGGTTCCAATTTCGTCGATTTTTGACGGCCATCTGCTACTGCTGCTGCCGCCGTATAAAAACAATAGGATTTGGAATTCTCCCGGGAAAGAAAGCACCAACCGTTGTTCTTGCTTCCTCCTTACAGTTATTGGATTCGATGGCAATCGAATCAAAAACTGCATCAACAATATCATTATCGAAAGTCGTCGCCGCGTCGTTCGATTGACGACTTCCTCCGATAGTAGAAGAAAGAAATTTCCTTCAAGAATGAAAAAGTTTTTCGTCCACAGTTTCATTTCGCTTGGTCGGGTGGGGACTGCGGTAGGAAAAATGACAAAAATTATGCCAAACAGCGCAGAGAAAATCTTTCGACTTGGGAAGACGCAAAAAATGAAAGAAAAACAGGACACTCACAACGAACGTGAATGAAACTACTCCACCCAATATGCAGGGCGAGCCAAATTTTTCCGCCCGCTATTTCCTTCTTTTACTGCGAAAGTGGGTGGCCGGTTTTTTTCCTTCCGTTTTTTTTTGAAAGGAAGTTGAACTTCTTTGTCTTATTTGTTGCCGTAGTCGCTGTCGTCAGTCTAACTAGCACAAAGTCGGCAATCTTGGGCCGAGACGTTCCTTCTTTAGTTAAGCAAAGTGTGAGTGTATGGTAGCAAACTGACCTTATTTTCCATCTCAAGTCACCATCGACACGTTTGAACTTGCAAGAATATGTAGCTGGATGCTTTCAGCTGGAGACAGTTGTTTGATCCTTTGTAGAAATATTGATTCTAGAATTTACTGAAGACACCGTGTAATGTCGAGACAGTTCGCCTGCAAAAATGGCGCCATTTAAAGCGGTTTAAATCGAGACATAAGACGCTCTAAGTGGAAAACAAAAATGGATTTAGTGACTGGGTTTTCAACTCACGAGCGAACGGACGAGGTGTGTTTCGATCGATGATGATAGCACATTCGTTCGTTTCCAGCATGGAAGCCCTTAGCGCGGCAAACAAACACCAGCACATGTGAAAATTCTGTGCACAAAACTAGGGAAATATGAGCCCATCGCAAAAAAAAGGTTGAAGGAAAATTCACCGCGAGCAAAAGAGGGACCCCGCAAAATTTCCGATGAACGAACCAACAAACGAAGCAAGGAGAGCAAGAGGGCAACAAGGCAGAGAGAGTGCTGAAGGTTGGAAAAACATGTGTACCCAGTGCGCGATCGACGACCGACGACCGACGACGCTGTGTTGCAATTTCACCCTCCTTTCTGTTCCGTTCTTTATTCGTTGTAAAATTTTGAGCTTTACTTTTGCATACATTCCACATACGTGTAAACACCTTCGCGAACACTATAGGAGAAAGAAAAAGAAACCAGCACACATATCGCCGGGATATGTTCGGGTACACTGCTGCAATCCTAGTAGGCTTGTGCTGAAACCTCCTCGCGCTTCTGCCATTCCGCGCCTACTTCATGTCGTCGTCGTTGGTGCATTTCAGCCATCGTTCCTCATCGACCCGTAGACAGGCGTGCAGAAAAAAAAAAACGCAACGCATGTGCATACGTGTGTGATTGGTGTGAAGGAGTGCAGACAGCAGCCCTTAAAAAGCAAGCAGAAGCATTTGCCGAAGCGACACAGAGAAGATCTCGAACAAAAAAACAGTGAGAAGTGACGACATTTCTGCTCCTCCGGCTCCGGTTTGTGTGGCACTCATCACTTTATCATTCGGTTCGACAACAAAAAAAAAAACGGAACTGGGCAGCCTAGTTGTCAAACTGGGTAAGGTGTCAAAACCACTATTGGTTGTATGTGTTTGGGTGACAACAGGAAACGTCTATACTCAATATCTGCCTACTTTGATGGGAGCGTACACTCTTAAGTTTTTTAATAAATTTCCAAAAGTTCAATTTCATGGGTCTAACTTAAATTTGATTGAAAGTTAAAGAAATATGTTTAACAAGTTAAATCAATTGACTCGCTCTGCCGTTCTGATTTCTACATTAAGAAAGACCTTTAAAGATTTTTTAATAATTTCATCAGAACTGAAGAATTTATTATCTAATGCTGGAAAAGGACAACAAATATAACTCCTGAATAATTAATCTAAAATTTTTAAAACGACGCGAGCATATTCACAATCATGTTCACTTCACAGTGAGAAAGTTTAAGAAGACAATTTCAGATATTCAGAAGGTGGTGGAAGGTGGCGAGTGACCATGGCGCGTGGCGATTTATCGAGAAACATTCACTAACTAAGGAACAATCACGTTGAATTTACAGGAAGGACAAAATGTTGCACTGCTGAACAGTTTACTTGTGGAAAACCTAAAGATTTCTAATTTCTAAAGCAGCGATTGGAGGTGATAGCTGCACCAAACAAGGCGATTGTTCACATGGCACGCAACTATTTGTAATGAAAGCACATTATTAGGAATTTTGATTAAGATTTTTGAAAAAAAATCATTTCTGAATAATAAATCCTAAGGTTCCCAACATAAAGCAACGATTAGAGAAGGCAAATTCATCAGACATGGCAAGTGACCATGGCATGCTACGATCTTCCGTTGAAGCTCATAATTTAAAAACTCCGATAATTTTTTTTTTTTTGGTAAAAACCATTACTGCAGCAAGAGAATTAACATGTGAGATATCAAAAGTTTTTTTTAACGCCAAGCTACGATTAAAGGAGTTTACTCCACCATACACGGCTATTGGCCTTGGTGGCTGTTTTTTTAAAATGTTTGTTTTTTCACAGGGAGACATTTTTGAGATATGTTCTGAAGGTTCTTAGCTGCAAAATTTTTATCATCAGGCGAAAATAAAAGGGGGCAGTTCCACCAAACGTGGAGATTGGCCTTGGCATGTGGCAATTTATTACAAAAAAAATCCATTCTTTTTTTTGAAAATTCGTCATTAGATCATGAAGTGACCATGTCATGGTACAATCTATAATGGAGGCAAAAAATTTAATAACTCTTTTCTTGGTGAAAACTATGAGGAATTTCAAAGGTTCTTTTTTAACACCAAGCTACGATTAAAGGAGTAAGCTCCACCAAACACGACTATTGGCCTAGGCACGTGGCTGTTTTCCAAAATCACATAATTTTGTTTAACAGAAGGAGATATTTTTGAGATTTGTTCTGAAGGTTCTTTGCTTCAGCAACAGATGAATTTCTATGTGGAATTCCATAAAAAAATTATCACCAGACAACAATCAAAGGCGATCAAACACGGAGAATGGCCATGGCATGCGGCAATTTATCACAAAAATCATTACAATTTTTGGAAAACCCGTCACTAGATAATGAAGAGGAATGTTCGGTTCATGATGAGAAATTTTTGAGATCTGTTTCCTTGAGAAATTCGCTTCAACGAAAATGTTTGTATGAGGAATACTAAAAATTTGAGAAAATTACCATGGCATGCTATGATCTATCGAAAAAGATATTTAAAATTTTCAATTCAATTATTAGAATGCTTCTGGAGTAATTTATAAGAAGACATGTTTGAGCTTTCTGAAGTAACTTGCCTGGAACAAAAGAATTTTCATGTGGGATTCCGAAAATTTTCAACATCAGACAATAATTCGAGGGGGCAGCTCA
This sequence comes from Uranotaenia lowii, assembly GCF_029784155.1. Classification (NCBI taxonomy): domain Eukaryota; kingdom Metazoa; phylum Arthropoda; class Insecta; order Diptera; family Culicidae; genus Uranotaenia; species Uranotaenia lowii. The sequence continues at coordinate 10,333,224 of NC_073692.1, read as the reverse complement.
ACCAAACATGGAGATTGGCCTTGGCATGTGGCAGTTTATCGCTAAAAATTCCACTTTTATTTATTTTTTTTTCTGAAGATTAGGTCATGGAGAATGCAGTTCAGTTAATAACACTAGTTTACAGCATTTTTGAACTCAGTAAACTGAAGGTCATTTCCAATGTAAAATCGGGCGCTGAATCCGAAAATGAAATTCAAAAAAATCTCAGTAGAACCGTTTTTGAGTTATGCTCCAAATATGAAATTTCGAAAAAATTAAAAAAGTTCTTGTACTTAGATTGAAATATCTCGGACGATATAACAGTAATTTGAAATCTTTTTTTTGCATATTAAAGGTGAATGAATTTTCTATCGATCATCTGAACACTGTTTTTGCGTTTGACCAACAGTTTTGATGATATTAGTGACTTTGTGAGGAAAAAAATTATAAAAAACGCATTTTTTTAGAGAAAATTTTGTTTCAACTAAAGTTTTTGACTCGATGGTAGCATTTAAAAAATCTGATTTTCTTTTGTGCTTAAATTTCAATTTAAAACAAAGATTTCAAGTGGTTTCTTATCAAAATCGGTTGAAAATTGAAGAAGTTATGGCTACTTTACCATAATAGTATTTTTTGTAGTTTTTCATAATTTAACGAACCGCAGAACACTTATCATAGTATAGGAAGAATGAAACATGATAAATCTCACTCGCACCAAGTCAAAATTATTTATTAGCTTACCAGAAGGTCTCATGCCAAGTTTCAAGAAGATCTGACCATACGGAGGGGTTGCTTGAGTATCAAACGTGAATAAAATTTTGAGGTATTTTGCCCGGAAGGAGCGAAAAATACTGGTTTTTCATCAATAACTTTTTTCATCACTAGCTGATTGTTTTTTATGGTTGATTTTCTTAAAGCCTAAAATGAGACAAATATTTCACCCGAAGACTGTAACTCGATTGGATTTGAAACAGAAAAGTTATTGCGGTTCAAAGATTGTATTTTGGTCGAAAATTGTCGTATAAAACGCAATGCGTAAAAAGTACTCATTGCGTGTTGGACAAAATTTGCGGCCTTTGAACCGCAATAACTTTTCTGTTTCAAATCCAATCGAGTTACAGTCTTCGGGTGAAATATTTGTCTCATTTTAGGCTTTAAGAAAATCAACCATAAAAAACAATCAGCTAGTGATGAAAAAAGTTATTGATGAAAAACCAGTATTTTTCGTTCCTTCCGGGCAAAATACCTCAAAATTTTATTCACGTTTGAGACTCAAGCAACCCCTCCGTATGGTCAGATCTTCCTGAAACTTGGCATGTGACCTTTTGGTAAGCTAATAAATAATTTTGGCTTGGAGCGAATGAGATTTATCATGTTTCATTCTTCCTATACTATGATAAGAGTACTGCGGTTCGTTAAATTATTAAAAACTTCAAAAATTACAGTTATGGTAAAGTAGCCATAACTTCTTCAATTTTCAACCGATTTTGATAAATAACCACTTGAAATCTTTGTTATAAACTGACATTTAAGCGCAAAAGAAAATCAGATTTTTTAAATGCTACCATCGAGTCAAAAACTTTAGTTGAAACAAAATTTTCTGTAAAAAAATTAGTTTTTTATAATTTTCTTCCTCATAAAGTCACTAATATCAACAATACTGTTGGTCAAACGCAAAAACAGTGTTCAGATGATCGATAGAAAATTCATTCACCTTTAATATGCAAAAAAGAGATTTCAAATTACTGTTGTGTCGTCCGAGATATTTCAATCTAAGTACAAGAACTTTTTTAATTTTTTCGAAATTTCATAGTTGGAGCATAACTCAAAAACGGTTCTACTGAGATTTTTTTGAATTTCATTTTCGGATTCAGCGCCCGATTTTACATTAAAAATGTTGTTCAGTTAATCGAGTTCACGATTTTTTTAAAATTTTGTAAACTAGTGTAATGAATCATTTTCGAACTTTATTTCTTGGCGTTGTTTTCGTTGTTACAGAAGAATTTCATGCATCGAATAGAGGTGAAGCTTCACCAGACATGGAGTGGTACAATCTACAATGGAGGCTTACAATATAATAACTACAGTTAAGATTACTCGGTAAAAACCTTAAGAAATTTCACAGACTTCTCTCCACCAACCACGGCTATTGGCTTTGGTACGTGGCTGTTTTCCAAAATGATATTTTGTTTCTGCTGCAGCAGAAGAATTTCTATGTTGAATTCCGAAAATTGACATCACCAGGCGACTATCAAAGGGGGCAGCTCGACCAAACACGGAGATTGGCCATGGCAGGTGGCAATTTATCACAAAAATCATTACAATTTTTTGAAAACTCATCACTGGATAATGAAGAGTCCTGTTCAGTTCATAAGGGGACATTTTTGAGATTTGTTTCCTTAAGATTTTTGCTTCAACACATTGTTTTATGAGGAACCCTGAAAAATTGGGTAAATGACCATTAGACTGAGTCGATTTGGGGTCATTTTCGAATTTCTCAAACCCTGGGGTCTTAAAAGTTTCGTTTTGTCCTAAAACTCATCCATGATTTTTTGCCGAATTTTTAAGTAACGTTTACATGAGTAAATTTGGACTTTTAGGTTTGTATGGGAAAATTTAAAATTTTGTACTGAAAAACGAACATGGTTTTTCTTTTAACTCTGGTACCAAGCCATTCAACCCTTTATGTGCCAATTTGTAAATTTCTTAAAGGAAATTTTTCGCTTAACAACATTGCCGAAGACCGTTACTTGTTATCTCTTCAGACAACGAAGTTATAACCAATTTAATGAAGGTATGTCTTTTGGCATTGAAGGCAATTCAAATAAACCCGCAACACTGCTGGGTACAAACGAGAGATTGCTTGACTGATTTGCTCGTAGATGTTTTCTTTCAAATTTTATCATACTAGTTTCTTCGGAGCGATTGTTGTTTACATTAGGAGCCATCTTTTGATGGTTTCTATAAATAAAAATAACTATGCTTGAAGGGCTGGCATTCAATTGATTGCAAGCGCATCAACATTTCACATAGATCTGGAACAGCAAAACAACGAACCCCACAGTCAGTATTAAAAACACCTATATTAGATTCGTTGTCGCTCGGCCTGTTCTAGACCGATATTCATAAACAGAATATCAAAATGAAGATAAAAGATTCGTTTAGCATTTTGTTAAACAAAATTTGAAAACCAAATCATGATGTCTTTAGAAAAGTTGCTTCAACTGAACGCCTTTTGCTGATACATATTCTCCCGGGTAACCATAAATACATATGCAATAATTCAAATATCGTATATTTAATGTATTTAAATTAAAAGCGAATACCTATAATTTATCTTTTCATTATTAGAAACTCCAATCTTTTTTCGATCTAAACTCTGACATTTGTTTTCGGCCAGCTTGTTGGGCGATAATGTATTCATGGCGTTTTTTGAACAAAAAGAGTTATGAAATTTAGTGCACTTTTTTGTCTTTCTTACAGAAAGGCATAGGGAACGGTCAGTTGGGGATATCATTAATTAAGGGTCCAAGACCCCACTTTATAGGTACCAATCGACTCAGCTCGACGAGTTACGATGATGTCCGGGAATTTGTATGTTCCATAAAAACGTTCTTAACACATTAACTCCTATTCTAGGTTTCACGATTTTGATGAACTTAGTATCAAAAAATTGCATTTTTTTTCCTGTAGGACCTATCTCAAAACCAAAAAAAAACAAAATTGTTTAAAATTTGTCTATTCCATAGAACATATCATGCTTACGTTGGCTCCAAAAAAGGTAGCCATTTGCTCAGCAGCAGTAGCCAGCAATCGCTAAATTAATTACAAAGGCGATCAAAAATTTGACAAAAATTTCATAAAACAGCAGAGAATCGATCCCACGCCATCTAGCATGAGAGTTTAGGAGGTTAACCCCTTGACCACTAGTGAGCGTCGAGATATGTGGCTCTCAAACTTTAACAGTTTGAATTATTTGGATTATAAATGAACTCGTTGAATATAAGTTCGTTTATCCTCCAAAAAACGTACTGGGCACCTTTTTGCCTTTCTAACAGAAAGGTTTGGTTATCGGTCGATTTGAGAGATCATTAATTATGGGTCTTAGACATACCTTTATAGGTACCTATCGACTCAGCTCGACGAGTTCTGTTGATGTCCGTGGATTTGTATGTGCCATTTTAAAAATGTCTAGAACGTTTTTGCGAAACTGGGCTGCACAATTAAAATGATTTTAGTCTCAAAAGAATGCATTTTTTTTTCTACACAACCCTTTCAAAAACGGGAAAAAAACAAAATAGTTGAAACCGTTTTCTTTACCAAATACATATCATACTTATTATGGCATAAAAAAAAGTTGCTAGTGGCGCCTCGAAGCAGCAGCACCAGCAATCATTTATAAATTGAAGATAATCAAAATAAAAAAATAATATTTTTATTAACTCGAGAATTGAACCAAAACCCTTCAGATCCCAAGTTGCAAGCGCTATCCAATAAACCATCGGCACGCTTGATTGAAAGCGGCTCAAACTCAAATAGGTAAAAGGCATTACTAAGACGCACCGTGGTCTGGGCAGTTTCTCAGTCTGCTGGGGCAAATACGGCAACAGTGTTTATATCTTACACTTCTTGCTTTTCAATGCAGCAAATGGCGGATGGGCGTTTCCTTCAGAGTCCGCCATGCCTATAGACATTATAATTTCATTTATGAAATTATAGTGTCTAAAGCCATGCCGGGTGTCAACAAAATGCAGAGCCGTACAGGAAACTGCGTTGGGGGGGAATTTATATGAAGATCTTATGACCCTCGTTTTTTTTACTCGTGTTGAAGAATGAATTTATGTTTTTTTTTTCATTTCTACATACTCATACATAATTTAGATTCAATTTCAGATGCAGAATTCAGATTCAGTTTTCAAATTCAGGATACAGGTTTAGGAATCAGAATTCAGGATTCAAAATTCAGAATTCAAAATTCAGATTCAGAACTCATATTCAGATTCAGAATTTAGATTCAGAATTCAGATTCAGAATTCAGATTAAGAATTCAGATTCAGAATTCAGATTCAGAATTCAGATTCAGAATTCAGATTCAGAATTCAGATTCAGAATTCAGATTCAGAATTCAGATTCAGAATTCAGATTCAGAATTCAGATTCAGAATTCAGATTCAGAATTCAGATTCAGAATTCAGATTCAGAATTCAGATTCAGAATTCAGATTCAGAATTCAGATTCAGAATTCAGATTCAGAATTCAGATTCAGAATTCAGATTCAGAATTCAGATTCAGAATTCAGATTCAGAATTCAGATTCAGAATTCAGATTCAGAATTCAGATTCAGAATTCAGATTCAGAATTCAGATTCAGAATTCAGATTCAGAATTCAGATTCAGAATTCAGATTCAGAATTCAGATTCAGAATTCAGATTCAGAATTCAGATTCAGAATTCAGATTCAGAATTCAGATTCAGATTCAGAATTCAGATTCAGAATTCAGATTCAGAATTCAGATTCAGAATTCAGATTCAGAATTCAGATTCAGAATTCAGATTCAGAATTCAGATTCAGAATTCAGATTCAGAATTCAGATTCAGAATTCAGATTCAGAATTCAGATTCAGAATTCAGATTCAGAATTCAGAATCAGAATTCAGATTCAGAATTCAGATTCAGAATTCAGATTCAGAATTCAGATTCAGAATTCAGAATCAGAATTCAGATTCAGAATTCAGATTCAGAATTTTTGTAAATTTATTTTCGGCATATCGGTGAAAAATTTAGATTCATGGAGAAAGAATATCAGAATTAAAAATTGATGAAGCTGGATGTTGCGAGGTAAAGTATGGTGTACGTTAATAAATTTTCCTTGCAAAAATGTTCTTTCGCTCTTTTCATCATCCGTAAAATTTCTCCTCACTTTATCAATTTTCAATTCTGGAATTGTTTCTCCAAGAATACCAATTTGCACAGTTTTTGATAAATTTGCGATGACTTAAAGATCATTACGCATGAAAACACGATTTTGTTTTGTGAAAACTTTTTTTCACAATTTTTCTGAAATTAAGTTTGCTGCATACTTTTAGGGGTAAAACCATACTATTAAAAGTTGTAAAATCCGAAATCATAAAAAAAAATTTGGATGAAAGAAATTTCAATGTTGAAAACCGTGTGATGCAAAACAATCAAAATGAGATTTACAAGATTAAGAATTCAGATTCAGAATTCAGATTCAGAATTCAGATTCAGAATTCAGATTCAGAATTCAGATTCAGAATTCAGATTCAGAATTCAGATTCAGAATTCAGATTCAGAATTCAGATTCAGAATTCAGATTCAGAATTCAGATTCAGAATTCAGATTCAGAATTCAGATTCAGAATTCAGATTCAGAATTCATATTCAGAATTCAGATCCAGAATTCAGATTCAGAATTCATATTCAGAATTCAGATTCAGAATTCAGATTCAGAATTCCGATTCAGAATTCAGATTCAGAATTCAGATTCAGAATTCAGATTCAGAATTCAGATTCAGAATTCAGATTCAGAATTCAGATTCAGAATTCAGATTCAGAATTCAGATTCAGAATTCAGATTCAGAATTCAGATTCAGAATTTAGATTCAGAATTCAGATTCAGAATTCAGATTCAGAATTCAGATTCAGAATTCAGATTCAGAATTCAGATTCAGAATTCAGATTCAGAATTAAGATTCAGAATTCAGATTCAGAATTCAGAATTCAGATTCAGAATTCAGATTCAGAATTCAGATTCAGAACTCAGATTCAGAATTCAGATTCAGAATTCAGATTCAGAATTCAGATTCAGAATTCAGATTCAGAATACAGATTTAGAATTCAAATTCAGAGTTCAGATTCAGAATTCAGATTGAGAATTCAGATTTAGAATTCTGATTAAGAATTTGGATTAAAGATCAACCTGGAATTTGAAATTGGAACTTATATTCAAATATTAGACTAAGTGTTGTAACTCAAAATTCAAACTTTAGAATCAGAATAAGATTTCAGATTTAGTTTACAGAATGAGATTAATCATTTAATAGTCATATTACTTTCCCCTCCTTTTGTGGGAATTTTTCCTCTATGCATGGTTGAGCTCTAAAAAAGGTATCATGCTAGGGCACGCGTCACGGCTATCCATCAATATTGTAGTTGGTTTTACTTATTCAGTAAAAAAAAAGCATAAAAAAACAGTAAGATTCGAACCGTGACCAGCAACGTGAAAGTTCTGGTTGCTACCACGGCACCATTTCAGCGTGTTATAAATCTTGGAAATTCTACTGTTTAAATACCATTCTTTCCATACATAAAATGAGCTCCTTACATACCAGTTCGCTTTTCCCCAAAAAAACGTATCAGGCATCATTTTTGCCTTTCTAACAGAAAGGTTTGGTTATCGGTCGATTTGAGAGATCATTAATTATGGGTCTTAGACATACCTTTATAGGTACCTATCGACTCAGCTCGACGAGTTCTGTTGATGTCCGTGGATTTGTATGTGCCATTTTAAAAATGTCTAGAACGTTTTTGCGAAACTGGGCTGCACAATTAAAATGATTTTAGTCTCAAAAGAATGCATTTTTTTTTCTACACAACCCTTTCAAAAACGGGAAAAAACAAAATAGTTGAAACCGTTTTCTTTACCAAATACATATCATACTTATTATGGCATAAAAAAAAGTTGCTAGTGGCGCCTCGAAGCAGCAGCACCAGCAATCATTTATAAATTGAAGATAATCAAAATAAAAAAATAATATTTTTATTAACTCGAGAATTGAACCAAAACCCTTCAGATCCCAAGTTGCAAGCGCTATCCAATAAACCATCGGCACGCTTGATTGAAAGCGGCTCAAACTCAAATAGGTAAAAGGCATTACTAAGACGCACCGTGGTCTGGGCAGTTTCTCAGTCTGCTGGGGCAAATACGGCAACAGTGTTTATATCTTACACTTCTTGCTTTTCAATGCAGCAAATGGCGGATGGGCGTTTCCTTCAGAGTCCGCCATGCCTATAGACATTATAATTTCATTTATGAAATTATAGTGTCTAAAGCCATGCCGGGTGTCAACAAAATGCAGAGCCGTACAGGAAACTGCGTTGGGGGGGAATTTATATGAAGATCTTATGACCCTCGTTTTTTTTACTCGTGTTGAAGAATGAATTTATGTTTTTTTTTTCATTTCTACATACTCATACATAATTTAGATTCAATTTCAGATGCAGAATTCAGATTCAGTTTTCAAATTCAGGATACAGGTTTAGGAATCAGAATTCAGGATTCAAAATTCAGAATTCAAAATTCAGATTCAGAACTCATATTCAGATTCAGAATTTAGATTCAGAATTCAGATTCAGAATTCAGATTAAGAATTCAGATTCAGAATTCAGATTCAGAATTCAGATTCAGAATTCAGATTCAGAATTCAGATTCAGAATTCAGATTCAGAATTCAGATTCAGAATTCAGATTCAGAATTCAGATTCAGAATTCAGATTCAGAATTCAGATTCAGAATTCAGATTCAGAATTCAGATTCAGAATTCAGATTCAGAATTCAGATTCAGAATTCAGATTCAGAATTCAGATTCAGAATTCAGATTCAGAATTCAGATTCAGAATTCAGATTCAGAATTCAGATTCAGAATTCAGATTCAGAATTCAGATTCAGAATTCAGATTCAGAATTCAGATTCAGAATTCAGATTCAGAATTCAGATTCAGAATTCAGATTCAGAATTCAGATTCAGAATTCAGATTCAGAATTCAGATTCAGAATTCAGATTCAGAATTCAGATTCAGATTCAGAATTCAGATTCAGAATTCAGATTCAGAATTCAGATTCAGAATTCAGATTCAGAATTCAGATTCAGAATTCAGATTCAGAATTCAGATTCAGAATTCAGATTCAGAATTCAGATTCAGAATTCAGATTCAGAATTCAGATTCAGAATTCAGATTCAGAATTCAGATTCAGAATTCAGATTCAGAATTCAGAATCAGAATTCAGATTCAGAATTCAGATTCAGAATTCAGATTCAGAATTCAGATTCAGAATTCAGAATCAGAATTCAGATTCAGAATTCAGATTCAGAATTTTTGTAAATTTATTTTCGGCATATCGGTGAAAAATTTAGATTCATGGAGAAAGAATATCAGAATTAAAAATTGATGAAGCTGGATGTTGCGAGGTAAAGTATGGTGTACGTTAATAAATTTTCCTTGCAAAAATGTTCTTTCGCTCTTTTCATCATCCGTAAAATTTCTCCTCACTTTATCAATTTTCAATTCTGGAATTGTTTCTCCAAGAATACCAATTTGCACAGTTTTTGATAAATTTGCGATGACTTAAAGATCATTACGCATGAAAACACGATTTTGTTTTGTGAAAACTTTTTTTCACAATTTTTCTGAAATTAAGTTTGCTGCATACTTTTAGGGGTAAAACCATACTATTAAAAGTTGTAAAATCCGAAATCATAAAAAAAAATTTGGATGAAAGAAATTTCAATGTTGAAAACCGTGTGATGCAAAACAATCAAAATGAGATTTACAAGATTAAGAATTCAGATTCAGAATTCAGATTCAGAATTCAGATTCAGAATTCAGATTCAGAATTCAGATTCAGAATTCAGATTCAGAATTCAGATTCAGAATTCAGATTCAGAATTCAGATTCAGAATTCAGATTCAGAATTCAGATTCAGAATTCAGATTCAGAATTCAGATTCAGAATTCAGATTCAGAATTCAGATTCAGAATTCAGATCCAGAATTCAGATTCAGAATTCATATTCAGAATTCAGATTCAGAATTCAGATTCAGAATTCCGATTCAGAATTCAGATTCAGAATTCAGATTCAGAATTCAGATTCAGAATTCAGATTCAGAATTCAGATTCAGAATTCAGATTCAGAATTCAGATTCAGAATTCAGATTCAGAATTCAGATTCAGAATTCAGATTCAGAATTTAGATTCAGAATTCAGATTCAGAATTCAGATTCAGAATTCAGATTCAGAATTCAGATTCAGAATTCAGATTCAGAATTCAGATTCAGAATTCAGATTCAGAATTAAGATTCAGAATTCAGATTCAGAATTCAGAATTCAGATTCAGAATTCAGATTCAGAATTCAGATTCAGAACTCAGATTCAGAATTCAGATTCAGAATTCAGATTCAGAATTCAGATTCAGAATTCAGATTCAGAATTCAGATTCAGAATACAGATTTAGAATTCAAATTCAGAGTTCAGATTCAGAATTCAGATTGAGAATTCAGATTTAGAATTCTGATTAAGAATTTGGATTAAAGATCAACCTGGAATTTGAAATTGGAACTTATATTCAAATATTAGACTAAGTGTTGTAACTCAAAATTCAAACTTTAGAATCAGAATAAGATTTCAGATTTAGTTTACAGAATGAGATTAATCATTTAATAGTCATATTACTTTCCCCTCCTTTTGTGGGAATTTTTCCTCTATGCATGGTTGAGCTCTAAAAAAGGTATCATGCTAGGGCACGCGTCACGGCTATCCATCAATATTGTAGTTGGTTTTACTTATTCAGTAAAAAAAAAGCATAAAAAAACAGTAAGATTCGAACCGTGACCAGCAACGTGAAAGTTCTGGTTGCTACCACGGCACCATTTCAGCGTGTTATAAATCTTGGAAATTCTACTGTTTAAATACCATTCTTTCCATACATAAAATGAGCTCCTTACATACCAGTTCGCTTTTCCCCAAAAAAACGTATCAGGCATCATTTTTTTATATTGAGATTGGAATTTTTCGTGTTTGAATATCTGAAATCATACTTATATGATTCAGAGGGAAGGAATCTATCATGTATATTCTATATTATTTTATATATTTCCAAATATAATTTAAACTCTGTTAGAAAGGCTCCAATCCACTGTTAAGTGTATTAAATCGGGTTTTTTTATATTGAGTTTAGTAATTTTTGCTATCGATTTTCTTTAATCATAATCTTTTTTATAGATTAATAATATATAATTCAGAAATAAGGAATCCATTATTGTGTCATTTATTTCCAAAGATAATTGACACTCTGTAAGAAAGCCTCCAATCCACTGATAAGTGTATTAAATCGGGTTTTTTTAATTAATCTTGATTCCAAAATATGTTTAAACAAAATTGCACCTATAATTATTATTTATTTTGTTCCAAATATCTAAGCAAATTTAAAAGAAAAACAAGTCATTTGGTAATAAATTAGTCTGAACGCGAAAATCACCGAATATAAACATAAACGCAACAAATTTGATCGATTTTATTAGTTGGAAGGATCGTGTATGAACCGATACTACCATGTGATTTGAAATTTGAAGACATTGAAACTTTTAAACTCCAGCCGATGGAAGCCCCTAATTGGCCTTGCCACGGCCAAGTTGTCGAAAGATGTGTTAAAATGGTGTCTGAAGCAGCAGATGAAGTTTTTTCGTTCAAAAAACGCCATAAATACATTATCGCCCAACAAGCTGGCCGAAAACAAATGCCAGAGTTTAGATCGAAAAAAGATTTGAGTTTCTAATAATGAAAAGATAAATTATAGGTATTCGCTTTTAATTTAAATACATTAAATATACGATATTTGAATTATTGCATATGTATTTATGGTTACCCGGGAGAATATGTATCAGCAAAAGGCGTTCAGTTGAAGCAACTTTTCTAAAGACATTATGATTTGGTTTTCAAATTTTGTTTAACAAAATGCTAAACGAATCTTTTATCTTCATTTTGATATTCTGTTTATGAATATCGGTCTAGAACAGGCCGAGCGACAACGAATCTAATATAGGTGTTTTTAATACTGACTGTGGGGTTCGTTGTTTTGCTGTTCCAGATCTATGTGAAATGTTGATGCGCTTGCAATCAATTGAATGCCAGCCCTTCAAGCATAGTTATTTTTATTTATAGAAACCATCAAAAGATGGCTCCTAATGTAAACAACAATCGCTCCGAAGAAACTAGTATGATAAAATTTGAAAGAAAACATCTACGAGCAAATCAGTCAAGCAATCTCTCGTTTGTACCCAGCAGTGTTGCGGGTTTATTTGAATTGCCTTCAATGCCAAAAGACATACCTTCATTAAATTGGTTATAACTTCGTTGTCTGGAGAGATAACAAGTAACGGTCTTCGGCAATGTTGTTAAGCGAAAAATTTCCTTTAAGAAATTTACAAATTGGCACATAAAGGGTTGAATGGCTTGGTACCAGAGTTAAAAGAAAAACCATGTTCGTTTTTCAGTACAAAATTTTAAATTTTCCCATACAAACCTAAAAGTCCAAATTTACTCATGTAAACGTTACTTAAAAATTCGGCAAAAAATCATGGATGAGTTTTAGGACAAAACGAAACTTTTAAGACCCCAGGGTTTGAGAAATTCGAAAATGACCCCAAATCGACTCAGTCTAATGACCATGGCATGCTTTGATCTGTCTGAAAAAAAAAAACATTCAGAAGACATTTTGAACTTTCTGAAGTAACTTGGCAGGAACAGAAAAATTTTTATGTGGAAATCTAAAAAATTTTCAACACCAGACAATAATTTGAGGGGGCAGCTCAATCAAACGTGGAGATTGGCCTTGGCATGTGGCAATTTATCACAAAAAAAAACATTTTAAATTGTATCTAAAATATTTTTTAAAGTCCTAACGCCTGCGTGTCTGTTGACCCAATCTGTGTAACTGCTAGGAGAACACATTTCCATTTGGAATTCCGAGAATTTTCATCACCAGGCGACAATAAAAGGAGGCAACTCAACTAAACACGGAGATTGGCCATGGCATGTGGCAATTTATCACAAAAAGATTTTTTACACTTGTTAACGAAGAATTCAGACATTTCTTTATTTTTGGGCGTATTTATCTGCGATAGAAGATATTCCGCACATTCAGTTTATATTTGCAGTTCATCAGTTCGCGTACCTCGTGGAACTCGTTAGTAATATGTGTTAATGAGACTATGTTTAGACATAAGAAACTTATAAGAAGAAATTTATAAGAAATTTATAAGAAGAAGGCAACTCAACCAAACACGGAGATTGGCCATGGCATGTGGCAGTTCTCCTCAAAAAAAAAACATTACATTTTTTGAAAAACCATCACTAGATTCTGAATAATCCAGTTCAGTTCATAAGGAGACATTTTTGAGCTTTATTTCCTAATGTTTATAGTTGTAACCAATACTCTCATGCGGAGAACTCTATCTATCTATCAAAAAAGACATCCTAAGTTTTGAAAGCTTTCTTACAGTTTATGCTTCTGAAGTAATTTATAAGAAGACATTTTCGAGTTTCCTGAAGTAATTTTGCTGCAGCAAATGAATTTCTACGTGGAATTCCGAAAAGGCTAAAATTAGAGGGGGCAGCCCGACTAAACAAGGAGAATGGCCTTGGCAGGTGGCAATTTTCCACAAAAAGACATGCAACATTTGCTATTGGTCTTGGCACGTGGCTGTTTTTCAAAATGATATTTTGTTTTTGCTGCAGCAGAAGAATTTCTATGTTGAATTCCGAATATTTTCATCGCCAGGCGACTATCAAAGGGGGCAGCTCGACCAAACACGGAGATTGGCCTTGGCATGTGGCAATTTATCACAAAAAGACGTACACAATTTTTATCCTTTTTTTTATCCTCACTTGATGATTTAGAATAGGAGACAAAACCGTGTTTAATTTTTTTTAGTGTGTAAGCTGGGGCAGAAAATTGTCCATGTGAAGTACCAATAAATCGCAACACCCAACATGGCGAGTGATCATGGCATGCTACGATTGATCAAAAAAGGAGTTTCTTTTTTTTAAGTGTAATTTGTGGAAGTGAAAAATCCCTATGGTATTCCAAAAGTTCATCAAGCGACAAACAGAGGAGGCAGCAATCATGGAGATTGGCGCTGGCATGTGGCAATTTTTCACAAAAGACATTTTATTTCTGATGAGTTTTCCTGTAGTATTCAGAACCCCACTAGATAATTGAGAACAGTTTAGTTCAGTTCATAAGAAGGTATTTGCTATTGATGATTCTAAGTGTATTTTGCTGCTGAAGAAGATTTTTCATGATGAGATTCAAAATTTTTTAGGGTTTTGACAACGTTACTAAACAGTTTTACGTAGACAATTTCCAGTTTTGCTCTCTAGTGTTCTTTGCAGCAGCCGTAAAAAAAATCCCTGTGGCATACTCAAAGTTTTCAACATCAAGCGAAAAACGGAGGGGGATTCGCTGCAGCTGAAGATTTTCCCTGCGGAATACCACTAAACACCAAACACTTAATGTGACGAATGACCATGGCATGCTGCGATTTATCAAAAAAGATCTTTCAGTCAAGTTTACCTACATGTGGAATTCCACTAGAAATAAAACAAACCCACACTACTTTACTATTTACATAGAGGTATAGAATCGGTACTAGGTAATTTAAAATCCAGTTTATTTTGTTGCAGCAGAAGAATTTCCATGTAAAATTCCAAAAATTTTAAACATCAGTAAAAAAATTTAAGAGGGAAGCTCCACCAACCATGGCGATTGGCCTTGGCGTTCGGCAATTTTTCACAAAGATAGACATTCAATGTTTGATAATTTTACCTAGAGGTTTCAAAGCTACACTAGATAAATATTTGGAATCCAATTTACTTTGTTTCTTAGTGTTCACTGCGGCAGATAAATTTCCTTGTGGAGTTCCACAAAAAATCCAACATCAAACGACAATCAAAAGGAGCAGCTCACCAAACACGGCGATTTACCTTGGCACGTGACTATATATCACAAAGATAGACATTTAAAACATCTCGGGTTTCGATCCAGCAATTGAATTTCCGTGTGGTGTTTCGAAAAATTCAACACCCGAAATTTATCAAACAGGGCGAATATCCATCTGCAATCTGAGTGGTTTTGTTTTGTAAAAGTTATTATAGAATTCATTCAGCATAAGAATTTCAATGTGCTGTACCGAAAATTCAACATCAGGTGACAAGAAAAGGTGGCCGATTCACCAGACATGGTGAGTGGCCATGGCATGCTAAGGTCTATCAGAAATTGATGGGATAAAGACTACTGGGAAGAGAAAGATCATTGGGATTTGAAACGTCGCGGTTGCTCCGATCAGGGGAGAAGATGAGCACCACAACGCCATAATGTGGGTTCAAGGTTATGTAAACAAGAGATTGTCAACTTGCTCTGCTTCAATGAACTCATTATGTTCACAACTCGACACCTATGGAAAATGTACCCGGCAACTATGATCATGTCGGATAAGGACCTGATCTCCATGAAACTAGTAGTGTGGGCGAGGTCTAAAATCTTTCATTTATCCAGTTTGAAGGCCTCAAAAATGGCCCTCCTATGTGGAGAGGTCATGATGCCGATTCCTGATGAACATCTGTTGCATATCGGTCCCACGACACCGTTATCTTGAACCAGGCGTTGCTTTGATTCAGTAGAATTATTCAATCAAGTAGGTTTCAACATAGACCCGGAATTCTTCCAGCGCGTGATGGGTGCACCTTTCTCCTTGCTGAAGAATAATTTTAGAAAAATGTTCAAACATAGAAAGCCGAAAAATTTAAAAACCTAGAAACATTGAAACCATTTCTATTGTGATTCCTGTCTTCCAAAATATTTAGCTTACAAATTCATCAACTTTTAATATTTCTTATATTTTTTGTCGTTTCGAAAAGGGTCTAGTAACAAGATAACTTTTTGTTAAATATTCAATCACGGAGATTGGCCATGGCATGTGGCAATCTATCACAAAATGCGTGACTTTTGAGAGTATCTCTAACAAAAAAGAAATACATAATCAATTCACCGACTTATCTGTAGGTTTCGATGTAAAATTTGTAAATTGAAACCGTTTAATGGTTCGCGTTTTCCTTTCTTCCAGCGCCAAAGCGATAGAAAAAGTGACGAATGACTAGCGACGACGGACGGCTTTTGTGTCAAGAGCCTGAAGTAGAGACAGAATAAAAAAGCGAGTGTAAAATGAGAATCCCAGAAAAGGTGACAAAAATACGGTAATTGAAACAAGCGCATCTGCACTCACTCACTCGTATGGGCTGCTGCTGCTGCTTTTGATGGGGCACATCATCCGAGCGAGTGACAAGTACCTAGTAGGTAGCAAGCAGTCCAGAGAGCATGCAACATACCTACATCATATGTGTGTACAAAGAAGGAAAGACCGCACACTCTCGTCGGAAGACTTTGTCCCGGATAAATGAAGCAAAAAGGAATGGACGACGACGACGGGCGAAAAAAAATAGTCTGTAGTGCACAACGTGGTGGTGCCATAGAAACAGGCGATGTGTGTGCTGAAGGAGCGCAAAGACGGTCGTCGGATATCTGAAGAATGGGCAAAAGGCGCGTGAATATTCACAGCTATACATACATCAATCAACGCCGTTGTCGCCCGTCGACATCTACGCTTGTCCATATAGCGAATCTCCCGGTAGGTTTAAGCACCGAACTCGAAGAACGAATTACCTCTTGATGATGTTGATGGTTATGGGACAACTTCTTTTTCGGCTTCATTTTCTACCGTGCATTTTCTCTACCCTGGTCTATGGAGGCTGCTGCAACTAAAGATGATGACGGTCGTTGGCGATGACGATTTCAATCGACAAAGACCAAACCGGAGGAAACATGTGATTCGAAAAAGGAAGTGTCTCAAATTGTAGACAACTTCTCACGCGCGCCCAGACGGAATCCTCGGACAGTGAATGGTGACACACTTGTGCTTGCAAATGGTACACACGCGAATAAAGCTTAGTTCTTTTAGAAATGGGACACTTTCATTTGCTTATAGCTCATTAACTAGTTATTGGATATTAAAAATTTTGACACCATTTTGTTGCCTGTAAAAAATACTATTCGACCTATTTTTTTCAAAATATAAAATTTACGCGTTTTTGAGATATGTACGATGCAAGAGAAAAAGAAAAAAATTATTTTGCACAGTTTCCTTTAAAATTCATCATTATCAAATTGATAGCTGAAAAAACCGTTGATTATTCAAAGAATTACTGAGTTTTTGTGGTGGATAAGTATGCAAACACTGTAAATAATGTCCACAAAGTTCAAATCAAGCATTGGAGTTAAGCATATGATCGGCAACAACGGTTAAGGATCATCAAGGAAGTCAAGTCTCATACCAGCATTTTTAATTTTCAATAAACGAAAAACTAAGGGTAGATCGCTGAAATGTCCAAAACAATTTTCTCCGATAAGCTGATAGTGTTGCCTAGTGATGACTCATTGAAATCCAACCTCAAACATCCATTTTTTGATAGTTCCAAAGCTCTTAAGCTGTAAAACTGGTACCGAAAAAAAAACGTTCAAAAATGTGGTCAAAAATAATCAAATTTGTTCATTTCGGAACAACTGTATCCACTAAAATGCTTCCAGTTTACAGTTTCCAGAGAAGTATTGGATCAAAAAGTATCAGAAATTGAAGAAGGAGGGTGAAGCCACCTAAAATATAGATCTTACGAAGTATAAGTTGGAGAAACTGATCAATACCATGACTGAAAAAAGTGTGCGCCGGCCAATGGGAGATACCAAGAATAAAGTAGAAATTTCTTTAACCAAAAACGGTAAATATTTTTTTTCAAATTTTTTCATAAAAGATCATAACATTACCTTATTTTTCTTCAAAGAAAGTATTTCGTTTAAACGTATGGTTTTTTAGATACAGGCATTCGTAACTGTCCCATTTCTAAAAGAACTAAGCTTTAGTTAGCAGTCGTATTTCACTGCAAACCACTCAATTTGACATTTGCTCGCTCGCTGTCATTCATCACCATCGTGTGAAGGTGTCAACTTTCTACTCGGACGCGCTGCTGGTAAAAGTTTCTTCAAGCTGGATGCACCTTCATCTTGATAGTTCGCAACGGAGCTCATTAGTAGCCTTTTTTAGTGTTTGAGCCCGACCACGAATGAGTATCACTTTGTAGAACCTGATTCGATAAAAATCGCATGCTCCTCAGCCTCGCGAGGAAGCGCGAAAAAAAGAAAAGCTGCATCGAACCATGACTTCACCTCAGCTGAAGTCAAGCTACGAGAAAATGTCAAGCCATTTAAAACGACCTGCTATCCGTGCGAATAAATGAAGCGAAAACTGTCCGGACTACAACCCTTTACCAGGGACAATATCTCAGCTACACCTGTGCTCACTTTTGGAGCTGCTCCCGTACCGAAACAATTTGGCCGATGAGGCTGCTCAGTTTTCCGCCCCAGTAAACAAAATGAGAAGTCATTAATCATCATCCTAGCAGGCTGGGCTAAAGGAACCGGCAAATACAAGACAATATTAAGGTCCCATAGTCACCCCCAGCGTAATGAAACGGGAAACTTTCTTCCGAAGATCCTGGCCTGCTTAGTTGGTGTCACTTAGTATATCCGCTGGCTCGCTTGCTTGCTTAGACCACCAATCGGATCGGATCTCTCAGGAAGAGGGAGGAAGGGGGACCAATCAATGTCACTTTCAGAGTTTTACTTCCGCCCCAAAGCCCCACACAGGGACAGAGTTCTGTGGCTCGAGGTGACCATGAATGTGCCCTCTCGTAGCCAACTTCCGGGCTTAAGGTCCCAGTTGTTGGTGGTGTAGTGTGTCAGAGTTGAGTCTCTCGTTTTTAGAGAGAGAACGCAAAGCGTCCACAAAGATTTATGACAATTATGAACGAAAATGATTAATCATATCTTCGTTCCAAGGGATGTAAGTAGCAGAGCCCAGTCGTCCGTCGTATATGCGGAGTGGTCCCACAGTAGACAACAATCCGAGTCTTCCCTGTCAAATTTTGTGGGTACGGAACTAAGAACAGGAGTGTCACGTCCATACATACATACATTCGAAAATCGTATAGAATGCTGCGTCCCACATGGAACTCTTCTCGGAAAATCATGCAAGTTACGAACGTACGAGTTCCGACCAACCTAGTCTGTAGTACCTACTAGGGATACAATGACGGTGGAGTAAAATATGCTCCCAGTCATGGCTTGGGCGCCCCTTGCCCAAATTGTGATCTAATGTGGAATATTCCTAAGTCGTGGCGGAGGAAAACGGCAAGATAACGTCAGAATCATTTGGTAAGGAGGGGGGTTTTGGGGAACAGCAGAAGCCAGCTTTAATGGCCTAATGTTTTGGAAATCGAAAATAATTTCTTTGGACGTATTTTTCCCATTTCGCCGTTTGCCGTTTTCACTCATCGGTGGTTGGGGGCGGATCCTAAAAGGGACAATGTTTATGTCGGCAATTAGCGAGAGAGAAGGTATTTTGTCGTCGACGAAGAAAAAATGTGCTGCCAAAGAGTTCTCGCTCTGGGAAGAACCGGACTAGCCCGAGTCAACAATGACTAATGGAAAAAATGCAGAATATGTGGAGCGCTGATGCGAAAGTGAAATTGCCTTTGGCAGGTACCCTGCGATGCGTAATGGATAGCCAAATTCGTCTAGCCCACAAGACGCGCGGTAGCTTTTTAATAATTCATCATCCGAAGAATGCCATTAAACTTCTACCACAGGGAAGAAATCCGAAACGGAAATGTCATGTCACTTAGTATCAAACGGGAAAACATGAACAAATACATCGGTTTTTATTTTTTCCAAGGATACGCGAGTCATGCTGGGTGTCGGGAGCAAGGTTGCCGAAATCATAAGAAAATCTATAATTTCACAAAATTTTGAGCAAATTTTCATCACAGAATATGTGTTACAGATGACAAAATTTTGGAAATATTCACAGATTTTTTAAATTTTGTACGTATTTTCAAAGCAAAAATTAATTTTATGTCAACATAAATTTTGGATTTATAACTTTGATTAGGAAAATCATGCTGAGATTGATAATGCTAATTGAAATGTGAAAATAGACTCATTTTTCATGACTTTCAAATGAAATATATGATGTTTCCACCATGGGAATATCTGGGCAAAATCACAGAGAGTCAGAATTTTTCCGTAAAAACACAAATTTTTTTTCGGCAACTTTGGTCGAGAGGCCAGTGATAACGTTTTGGCCGATGATGCGAATGAACTTTGACGTTTGATGTTTTTCATAACAGAAAGCGGTTCTTTATAAGCAATGTAAAAACGAACACGAAATTATTGCGACACATTAAACAGGGCATAACTTTTCTACCATTGGAAAAAAAACCAACCAAATTTTGCACACTTTCTCATTGATGTTGTGTCAAACTCGAACGGCCGTTCTTGCAGCAGCACGACGAAGCTCCGCTATTTTGCGATTATTCTAAAATTGACTCGAAATGGTATGAGGCCAATTCTGTCCATTTTGTTCCAAAGGACATGAACCCGCCAAACTGTCCGGTGTGGAAAAAAAACTGAAAAACTGGTACAGGATGACACTGTAAAGACAAGCAAAAATGCGTTCACTGTTACACTCAAGGCTCCATCGATTAACTTTTCTTTTGATTTTTGGAGTAGTTAAATATATGTAAAGAACTACCCTAAAATGTTAGTTTGATTCTAAACATTATAAGAAAACTGGCATGACATCATCGGTGTCGCAATAATTTCGTGTTCCCCCTTTAGATCTTATTTCAAATAAAGATAAAAATTAAAGCAGCATTCCCAATCAACGAATGGCAAGAACGAAATTACTGGAATGCCATTTGGATTGAAGGATGCACCCGCCACGTTTCCATAAGCAATCGATAAAAAAAACAGTGTAGCAAAAATCAAAGTAACCACTGACTGGCAAGTGCATTTGATTGTTGACATGCCAGTTGATATCATCTTCTTTCCCTAGTAAATAGTGAGGTGTATCAGCAATTTTTGGAACGATTCAAGCATCAGTAGTAACACAACTCAGTGTGGTGTTCAGTCCACGTCCACACGCGTTCCCGGTGAATGATGGCGATTTTCGACCGTAACAACCCCGCAAGAAAACGATTCTCCAGCTCAAGGAGGTGGTAAGCCGGTAATTTTGGCCTTCGCTGCTTCTACTTTATACCATCTTTCCGTGGTCCAAAATTGACAGGCTTATATCGGAATTGAAAGAAAGACTTCAATTTTGTGAGATAGGCCACTTAAGAAAATTACCCACCCCGGGTACAAATGTACACATGTAGGTATCATTTGATTAATTAGGTTCTTATTTGATGGCGGTGAGGCATTCAGCTTCGAAACTAACTTCTGCTTTTTCCACCCTCGAAGGTTTTGCTACGGACCTTGCAGTGGCAAAATGCCTCCTATTAATGCCGACTGAAAGCACTGGATCTGTAATTTTCATTAGCAACGCGAAGACGTTTTGGCCTCAGCAACCGGCTCTTGGTAAGTACAACACACAGGCTTGAGAGATTTTTTTTGTGTGAAAACGGTAGCACACCATTCTTGACTAACTTTCTCAAGGGTCCTCGAAGGGCATTATGAGCGCACTAGGGCACACTCATACAAACGAGTCAGCGCGCTACGGAACACTGACTGATTCCCCGAAATGATCCTTCATTGCATACGTGCAGAGATTTTTTGTCATATGCATCACATTTTTTAACCATTTTTTGCAAAGCACATGGATTTGCGATTCCAAAAGGGATTTCAAACATCACACCTTCCAGTCAGTGCCAGCGCCAGAGCCAGTGAATCCCCTTTGGGCAATTTTTCACGCCGCCGCCATTTCAGTTCCTCACACCCATTCACAGACGTGAGTAGCCAGTGTGTAGGGATGCACGCTCACAAACGAACGTTCCGTTCGTCCGTCCCTATCTCTTCACATGCACGCTCGCACTCAATTTGTTTCCTGGGTTGGTTCCCTTTTCTTCGGGGTAACCCTTTGCCGCGTGACCCGACTACAGCATCCTACACGCTGAATAGAGAATCTTAGGTCTTATTTGCTAATTTGGATAAAATGTAGTTTTTGATCAGCGCCTTCTAAGTATCTCGGAATTTCGCACCAAACAACACCAAAATTCAATTTTTTTCGGTATTCTCAAAAATGTATCTCAATGAATAAGAGTGTACCACCTTCTCATACCATGAAAAGGCGTTCGATGATGTTCCGTGAAAGCCTACAAAGTTGAGAAAAGAGGAACAACC